>NC_073305.1:105667534-105970867 GCF_027595985.1 Sorex araneus
TCGAGTGGACACCGGTAACATCTCCATTTTGAGACTTGTTGTTACTGTTTTTGGTATATCAAATACGCCACGGGGAGCTTGCCAGGCTCTGCCATGCGGGCAAGATACTCTCGATAGCTTGCTGGGCTTTCCCAGAGGGGCGGAGGAATCAAACCCGGGTCGGCAGAGTGCAAGGCAAATGCCTTATCGCTGTGCTCAAGAGAAAAAAAGCCAGTTAGTTCTACTGAAAGTGTCTTGCTTCTGGTAGAAGAGCACGTACGCGGCTTTGGACACAATCTGATCTTTCGATGCTGTGGAGATACTACTGTCATCAAAATAGTACCATTTCCCATCATCTTTATTTTTTGCAAAAGCAGTACAATGTCCTCTTCCCATCACCCCATAGTGGTTGGAAACAGCAATTAAATTATAGTGGCAAGGACCTGCCTTTGGATTAATTAGGAATTCTGACATATCCAAGTCACTTATAGGAAAATCAACTAAGGTATCCAATTTATTTCTCATCTATCGACTGTAAGAAAATCGTTTGAGATGTACCACAAGAACTGGAGGCAGTGACCATAAATCTAATTTCTTTATGGCTTGTTGATATTCTTCACAATTTGGACAATACCAAGGATCTTCAGCACCTAGCTTTTCCTTTGTTGTAAAAAGCTCAATGCAATCTTTCAATTTCCCAAAGGGTTTTTTTGGAGGTTTATATTCCACACTTTCATGTTTCTCAAAGTCCTCAGCAGCATTTTCATCAAAGTATCTTTTTTTTTTTCAAATCAGAATCCCAATCCGAAACAAGAAAAGATCTTTTATCTAGCCTAAGCTGCCTACATCAAATCTTATATGCCGGGTGTCATCCTTGATGCAGTTGATACTGGTATTGCCCAAATTGTTGAGCTGGAATGTAAACAATCTCTTTTTGTGTCCTGTCAGTTGACCTTTGCAAGTTTCTTCAGTACATAATCCATTTTCACAATCATTATCTCCTCCAACTGAATCTTCAGACTGATTGTTTTCATTCTCAGAGGGAAGTTCTTGATCTTGGCTGAATTTATCATCTGGTTCATCTGTTTCCATTTCACTTGGTGAGCCTTCTACATGGATGCCATTGGGGCCATTCCCATTAATATTTTGGTCCTTACAGCAATGTAGGTCCAGGATATACATTTTGATCTCCCATCTGGTATTTGTCCCTACTGTCAAAGCCAACATATTTTTTTCCATTGTTTGAACAAGCGACTATCAACTAGGTACCAGGTGTCCCCCTTCCGAGTGAGATTTTGAGCAGCATCACGATGTCAGAATGCTAGATGTCCAGATCCACTGCTCCACCTTCCACCATCTTCTCCCACTAGTGGCGGTGGCAGCCATAAATGTATAAAAGTATTAATGAAAATCTGGAAGAGGAAAAAGATAAGATATATAATTCTTAAAAAAAGATATATAATTCTTTAAATGGTTCTAAGAGGGGCTGGAGCGATAGCACAGTGGGTAGAGCGTTTGCCTTGCAAACAACCCACCCAGGTTCTATTCCCAGCATCCCATATGGTCCCCTGAGCACCACCAGGAGTGATTCCTAAGTGCAGAGCCAGGAGTAACCCTTGTGCATTGTCAGGTGTGACCCAAAAAGCAAAAAAAAAAAAAAAAAAGTAAATGGCTCTAAGAATTTCTCCATAACTATAACTGGTCTTGCCTTTGCTTCTATAATTTCTCAGGGCTTACTCTTGACTCTGCACTCAGGAATTACTCCTGGTGGTGCTCAAGGAACCATATGGGATGCTGGGGATCAAACCCGGGTCAGCCGCATGCAAGGCAAATATGCTACCCACTGTAATATTGCTCCAGCCCCAGAGAACATTTCCTTCTAAATACTCTTCTTAGTTTCTGATTATCTACCTTTTAACAGGTACTCTTGGTGTCTGGGGTTGTAATTCAGTGTACATTCCTAAAAGCAAACACAAGCTTGCTCTCTATAAACTGAAAACATGCCAACGAGTCAGTGTGGAGGCTTCTGGAACGTACTCACACATCTTCATCACAGGGAGGATCGTACTATCATGATTTTTCCACTGAAGAAGGCAAGGAGGCATAGTTTTAGTGTTTTAAGAGTCTTGTTCTCATTCCATCATTTGATGGTGACCAAGGAGTCCTGGACTTTTCCCTCTGTATCTGATTGACTTCCTGGAGTCAGACAGACAGAACAGGGGACTGGACCTATGGTCAAGGAAATGCAGTGAGTGCACATTTGATACAAGGCTCCAAGGAGACCCATGGGTCAGCTCCAGAACTGGTCCTCAGGGAAGGATCAGGTGCAAAGCTGTGTTCATTAAATTACTTGGGGATACAGTTACCTGTCAGCATTCTAGGCTGCTCTGCATAGCTGTCTTCCAACCAGTAGAGCAGATGGAAATGAGACTCAAAATATCAGGTCAATGCTGAATCCTACAATGCCTGACAGGGAGTGGCCTTGGGACATGGTGGTGCTCACTTTACAGAACTGAACAATGGCACTCAGGAAAGATGATATGCCTCGGGGAAAGGATTAAAATATACTGACATGTAGTAGGGACATCTATGTGTTACATATTAATTCAAGTGTTTCCTCTTAACTCATCTGTGGAAGTGTACTCAGGATGGACAGCAAAATATTAAAATTCATGACTTATGCTACAGTGAGAATATAAAACAAACAATATTATGGTTTTAAAAGTGCAGAACTAATACACCATACCCATTACCTGAGAATCTCACTCCCTGCAATATTATTTCAAGATCCTTTTCTTGCTCCTTAGATACACTTCTACTGACCATCTCTTAGTGGTAATTTTACTGGGGATTGTCTTGTCCCTTGCTTATTTTCTGTTTCCTTATTCTCCACAAATGAGGGAGAGCATCTGGTGCCTATTTTTTTCTCACTTAATATGATCCCTTCCAATTTCATCCAAGTTAGAAGCAAATAAAGAACAAGATATAGTTTTATCTTTCCTTACAGCTGAGTAATAATATATATATATATACACATGTATATATATATATATATATATGATCTCTGGGACTGACAGGGAAGTCCCAGCAGCTCTCCGCCTCACTGCCCAGGTTCAGTGGTCTTGGGCTGCTCGCCTAGCAGACAGCCCATGTCATGGGGCAGATGGAGGAGGAAACGAGGGCCAAGCTGGTTGATTGATCATTTGCTGTTTATTCCATTCTCCCCACATATCTGTTTCAGTCTCTCTGAGCCCCCCTATTCTAGTCTCATACTGCCCATCATCCCTGTCTCCTTCTGTCTCTTCCACTCATCTCTCTGCACTCTATCTTGCTCCTGACTCTGTCTCCCAACTCCTCCACCTTTCCTCTCTCCACGCATAGCATTCTGGGCCAATGCAACACCCAGTCCTAACAAAATCAACATAAGAAAGCCCTTCCTGATTGCCCATCAGGCACAAGGATGGAAACACCACCTAGGGGTGTTCCTCATCTCTTTAGTCTAATAACTTAATTAACATCTTACTTAACATCTTAATTCTACTTCTCAATACTAGTTATTTTTGTTTGGGTGAGAGATACATTGAGGCTTGTAGGGTGGCAGCTCTCCTGAGAACATCTTGGCACAGACTCAGACTACTGGGCTCAGGCCAGATTTATCTTTCCTAACCTTAACAGGGTCCAATCTAGTTATTCCTTTTGGGATCATGACAGAATTTGCCCATGACCATCCTCTTAACTTATAGTTAAGCATTATGGCACTTTGGCCAGGCCCATTTGGATGCCAGGGTAATACATAGCTCACCGCTTGCCCTGGGTCCATCCAGTCCCTTGTTGGAACCCTGCTTTTGGGGTGCTAGGAAATAAGGGCAATTGAGGCTTAAGTTGAGAGAACAGATGTCCAGGAGGAAAATACCATTTGGAGTCAGTCAACTCCCATGTTACAAAAGCATAGCATTAACTGTCTTCTTGTGTCCACACAAAAAAGACATTGCTCTGAATTAACTATGCAAAGGACTTAAGGAGAAGAGAAAAACAATATTTACAAGTTAACAGAGCGCAAGGAAAGAACTGTGGTACAAGTGTCATATATATATATATATATATATATATATATATATATATATCACTGTCATCCTGTTGCTCATCGATTTGTTTGAGCAGGCACCAGTAACATCTCTCATTGAGAGGCTTATTGTTATTGTTATTTTGGCATATCCAATACGCATGGGTAGCTTGCCAGGCTCTGCTGCGCGGGCTCAATACTCTCGGTAGCTTGCCAGGCTCTTCGAGAGGGGCAGAGGAATCGAACTCAGGTCGGCCGCATGAAAGGCGAATGCCCAACCACTGTGCTATCGAGCCAGTATATATATATATATATATATATATATATATATATATATATATATGTATATATATTTGTAGCCGCCTGATATCTTATAGCCTACTTCTCCCCCTGGGAGAAACTGGCAAAGTACTGGGAGTTTCCTGCCCACATGGGAGAGCCTGGCAAGCTCCCCATGGTGTATTAATATGCTAAAACCAGTAACAAGCTGGGTCTCATTCCTCTGACCCTGAAAGAGCCTCCAGTATGGCATTGTTGGAAGGATGAATAGAGAGTGTCTTCTAAAATCTCAGGGCTTAGGCGAATGGAGATATTACTGAGACCTCTTGAGAAATTCGACGATCAACGGGATGATGATGATGATGATGATATATATACCACAATTTCTTTATCTATTGATCTGTTGTTGGATACTTAGATGACCTTCAGATCTTGGTATTGTCAACAATTCTGCAATCAATATAAGTATGCAAATGTACTTTCTGATTAATATTTTTGTTTGGGGGGTAGATGCCCTAGAGTAAAATTGCAAGATAAAAGTGAAAATCCATACTTAGTCTTTTGAGATGTTTTCAAACCATTGCCAAAGATGCTGAACCAAAAAATAGTCCCATCAGCAATGAATCAGAGTTCATTTTTCCATATACCCAGCAGCACTTATTGGTTTTGGACTTTTTTATACAAGTAATTCCCAAGTTTCATCAAAGTACTCTGAGATCAAAAGAAAATTCAAGCCTAGAGATAAACCCTCAGATGCATGAGCAGTTAACATAATAACCAAAAGTTTAGGAGCATGAAGTGTAGGATTGACTTGGAGAAAATATTTTCTCAACCTACATCACACAAAAGGGCTAATAACCAGGGTACATAAAACTTATCCTAAAGTCCAACAAAAACAAAAGCCACTGTAGAAAACAAAATTAGAGAAGCTTACAGATAATTCTTTGAAAATGACTTAGAGATAACCCACAGATATATTGGCCATATATATATATATATATATATGATATATATAAGAAAGCAAAGGAAAAGTAAAAAAGACACGTTGAACAAGGAAAACTACAGGCCAATATCCCTGATGAACATGGATGCGAAGATCCTCAACAAAATACTAGCAAATAGAATCCAACAACTCATCAAAAAGATTATACATCACGACCAAGCCGGATTCATCCGTGGAATTCAAGGATGGTTTAACATTCGGAAATCAATCATTATAATCCATCACATCAACAAAAGTAAAAATAAAAACCATATGATCATTTCAGTAGATGCAGAGAAAGCATTTGATAAGATCCAACATCCATTTATGATGAAAACTATCACCTACATGGGTTTAGAAGGAACTTTCCTTAAGATAGTCAAAGTCATCTACCACAAACCTGAGGCAAGCATTATCCTCAATGGAGAAAAACTAAGGGCCTTTCCTCTAAGATCAGGGACAAGACAAAGATGCCCACTCTCAACACTTCTGTTCAACATAGTATTGGAAGTACTTGCAATAGCAATTAGGCAAGAGAAAGACATTCAGGGCATCCAGATAGGAAAGGAAGAAATCAAGCTCTCATTATTCACAGATGACATGATTCTATACCTGGATAATCCTAAAACCTCTACTAGGAAACTCCTAGAAACAATAGACATGTACAGTAAAGTTGCAGGCTATAAAATCAATACCCAAAAATCTATGGCCTTCCTATACACAAATAGTGAGACAGAGGAAAGATACATTTTTAAAAAATGCCATTCACAATTGTCCCCAGAAAATCAAATACCTCGGAATCAGCCTAACTAAACAGGTTAAGGATCTCTACAAAGAAAACTACAAAACCCTACTCCATGAAATAAAAGAAGACACAAGGAAAATGAAGCGTATTCCCTGCTCATAGATAGGAAGACCTAACATTGTCAAAATGGCAATACTCTCTAAAGCACTATACAGATTCAATGTGATCCCTATAAGGATACCAATGAAATTCTTCAAAGAAATTGATCAAGCAATCCTGAAATTCATGTGGAACAACAAACGCCAACGAATTGCTAAAGAAATTCTTGGGAAAAAGACGATGAGAGGCATCACCCTCACCAACTTCAAACTGTACTGCAAAGCTGTAACAACTAATACAATATGGTACTGGAACAAAGGCAGAGCCACAGATCAATGGAACAGGGTGCAATATCCCTACACACCACCACAATTGTTTGAACATCTAATCTTTGATAAGGGAGCAAAAAGTGTGAAATGGAGCAAGGAAAGCCTCTTTAACAAATGCTGCTGGCAAAACTGGACAGCCACGTACAAAAAAATGGGCTCAGATCTCCACCATGTACAAAAGTCAGATCAAAATGGATTAAAGACCTCAACATCAGACAACAATCCATAAGGTACATTGAAGACAAGGTCGGCAAAACCCTCCACGACATTGAAGCCTATGGTATTTTCAAAGATGACACGCCACTGGCCAAACAAGAGAAAACAGAGATAAATAAATAGAACTATCATAAACTTAGAAGTTTCTGCACCTCAAAAGAAATAGTGACCAAAGTACAAAGACAGCCTACAGAATGGGAAAGGATATTTACCCAATACCCATCTGATAAGGAGTTGATATTAAGGATATACAAGACACTGGTTGAACTCCAGAAGAAGAAAACTGCCAACCCGATCAAAAAATGGGGTGATTAAATGAACAGAAACTTTCCCAAAGAAGAATTCTCAATGGCTGAGAGGCACATGAGAAAATGCTCTACATCACTAATCATTACGGAGATGCAGATAAAAACAACAATGAGATATCATCTCACACCACAGAGACTGGCCCACATTCAAAAAAACAAAAACAGCTGGTGTTGGCGTGGATGTGGAGAGAAAGGGACTCTCCTTCACTGCTGGTGAGAATGCTGACTGGTTCAGCCCTTTTGGAAAACAATATGGATGATTCTCACAAAACTAGAAATTGAGCTCCCATTTGACCCAGCAATGCCACTCCTGGGAATACACCCTAGAGAAGCAAAAAGGTATAGTAGAAATGACATCTACATTTCTATGTTCATTGTAGCACTGTTTATAATAGCCAAAATCTGGGAAAAAACTAAGTGCCCAAAAACAGATGGCTGGTTAAAGAAACTTTGGTTCATCTACACAATGGAATACTATGCAGCTGTTAGAAAAGATGAAGTCATGAAATATGCCTATAAGTGGATCAACATGGAGAGTATTATGTTGAGTGAAATGAGTCAGAAAGAAAAAGATAGACATAGAAAGATTGCACTCATATGTGGAATATAAAGTAGCAGAATGAGACATTAACACCCAAGAGTAGTAGAGATTAGAACCAGGAGGTCTGCCCCACAGATTGGAAACTGGCCTCACATGCTGTGGGAAAAGGCAGCAGAGACAGAGAAGGGAACACCTAGTAGAGAATATTGGGAGGACCCACTCAGGTATCAAAAGTGGACTATAGACCAAACATGATGGCCACTCAATACCTCCATTGCAAACTACAACATCCAACAGGAGAGAAAACAAATGGGAGTGACCTGCCACAGAGGCAAGGTGGGGTGTTGGGGGTTGGGATGGGGGTGGTGGGAGGGATACTGGGAAAATTGTTTTGATAAGAATGGGCACTGGTGGAGGATTGTAAACCAAATGCAAAACGGAAGTTCATAAGTTTGTAACTGTACCCCACAGTGATTTGCTAATAATTTTTTTAAAAAGAAAAAAATGAAAGAAAGAAAGAAAGAAAGAAAGAAAGAAAGAAAGAAAGAAAGAAAGAAAGAAAGAAAGAAAGAAAGAAAGAAAGAAAGAAAGAAAGAAAAAAAGAAAGAAAGGAAGGAAGGAAGGAAGGAAGGAAGGAAGGAAGAAAGAAAGAAAGAAAGAAAGAAAGAAAGAAAGAAAGAAAGAAAGAAAGAAAGAAAGAAAGAAAGAAAGAAAGAAAGAAAGAAAGAAAGAAAGAAAGAAAAGGAAATGTATACATAAAAAATAAAAGGTTCATGATCTTTGGTTAGTAGGGAAATGCAATCAAAACAACAATGAGTTATCCCATCACACCAGGAAAATGGTGCTACTTAAGTTTTCTCTGATACATCTTCAAAAACTAAAACTAGAAATACTTTTAGATGTTGAAGAGATGGTGGAATAAAAGCAGAAGCAGAAAGAGGATGAATAGAAGCAGGAGAGACCATAAGCCAGAGAAAAAGAACACTGGTCTATTCTTTATTAAGGAAAATCATCACTGTGTCATTGTCATCCCGCTGTTCATCGATTGCTTGATTGGGCACCAGTAACATCTTCATTCATCCTTGTTGGGTGCTAGTGTAGCCCAATGGCATCTGCTCGCTCCAGGAACACAATGAACATGTTGTTGTTACTGTTACCATTTTTAGTATATCAAATACATCTCAGGTAGCTTACCAGACTCTGCCGTGCAGGTGGAATTTTCTCAGTAGCTTGCCAGGCTCTCCAAGAGGGACGGAGGCTTTGGGGGAAGCCTCTAATCATCCTTACAGGTCCTTACAGACTCCAGGAAAAACTGTACCATCTCTCTTCTGGGAGATTTGTTTTATAGTCTCTGGATCTTGGCCATTGATGAGATTACATGTTGCCAGAAGCAGTTTGTGGGTGTGACTGCAAGCTACTGAAAAACGGGGTATCTGGGTGGAGGAGTCCCAGTCCTGATTTGAGCAGGCTTGGAGATCTCAACCACGTGTCCCGCATACCTGGGTTCCTCTGCTGATTCCTTCATGGGTGAGGCTTGTCCGAGCATATGGAGAGTGGCCTTGAGCATGGCTGTGATTGGGTTCTGGAGGCTTTTGGCTGCTGGGGCTCTGGTTGAGGCGGGGAGGGAACTCAACCCAGCCCCCTCCGAGGGGTTCCTGGTGAAGACAGCCTGATCTGGAGGCAGGAGATTTTGCAAGAAGAATCATACAGAGTTTAAATAAAATGGAGGAGTTAGCTATGGGCATTATTGATACTAAGAAGAGAAAAATAAATGAGATGAAAGAAAATGAAGAGGAAGAAGGAGCAGAGAAAATCATACTATATCCAAAAGCAGAGTGTGTGAACCAGCATAGATCAACTTTTATAATCAAACAGCTGTAATTTGAACTGAGTGATATATCAATATTTTTTTAACCACAGAAAAATGGAAAATCTTATATCTAGAGCTACTCCCTCCTTTCACAGAGATGATAGTTAAACAATTTGTGCATTCATCACTGACTATAAACAACAGAGGATGAGGATCCTAAGGAACAAGAATACTGGGAGCTGTCAGAGCATAGAACTATCTGCTAATTCTGCCCTTTCTGTAGCAGAGAGTTAAATCAAACCAGGTGGTAGCAATACACAGAAGCTGTAGAGCCCACTGATTGTGCCAGGAAAATCCTGCTTCGTGTTTAAACCAGAGCATTGATGATGATTATGTGGAAGGTTTAGAATTTCAGCAAAATTTTGTTCAAATAGCTCTATCAAAGTGATGCAGAATAGGAACCTGCTGACTGAATGTTATCTGAGAGGTGCAGGATGCTAAGTGGTACTTTCAGTAGTGTAGTTTCTCTAAATTTGAGATTCCCCAGTGAACAGTCATATCAGCATACTGAAGTTACTGAAGTTACATATCATTTGGAGATAGACAGTGTGATGATGCAGTAACACAGATTACTGGTAAATTCCAATCTAACATTTCTTTCTGTACAATAAGAAGCAGTGAAAACTTACTTACAGTGTCTTCAGTTTGTTTCTTGAAAGTAGTTATATCAATACATTTAAAATCTCGCAAAAATAAATCGTGTGCCTTATAGATTTATTTGTATTCATTTTGTTCACTTACAAAAATGTATAAAACAATTTTATGTCATACTCCATATTTACATATTTTATAAAACTAGTACATGGTCATTCCATAAATGTTAGATAGAAAACCTAAAAAATCATACATGTAAATTAATTTTAAGCTCTATTATCACCATATTTAATTAACAAGTTTAATTCCAAGTACTTGGTTTCTCCTGTGTATCTTATTTTTTCTGATTCAGGATTATAGAACTAAAGTAATATATATCTTTGATGAAACACAACACATTCAAGAGAGATTAACTATGGCATACAATCTAAGATGGATTTAACATTTTCTGACATTGACCAGCTATTAATGGGAAAGTCTACATTTCTTAGATACAACACACATATTTATATTTATCACCATATATCAGAGGAAATTAATATAATCTTTTGTAAATAACACAATTAATGTGGCAAAATCAAACCTTTATGGATAGGTTTAATGGCCTTAATCACATTTTAGAATTTCAGCTCAGTTAGATATCACAAATTAAACGCAAACCTAAACATGATGAAGAAACTGAATTCTAGAGAATATGAGAACCACAGAAAAGAAGTTATAACTATCTGGTCATGAGAAAACATGTACAATAAGTTTGAGATAGAAAACTAACTCCTGGGCCAAAGAGAAAGTATAGAGGTTAAAGAACTTGCCTTGCAAGTGGGTGAGCCAGGTTCAATCCCCAGCACCACATACAGTTTCCCAGGCACTGCCAGGAGAGATTTCTGAGCACAGGAGTAAACTTTGTGCACCTGTAGGTATGGTCAAAAAATTAGAAAAGTGAAAGAAAGAAGGAAGGAAGGAAGGAAGGAAGGAAGGAAGGAAGGAAGGAAGGAAGGAAGGAAGGAAGGAAGGAAGGAAGGAAGGAAGGAAGGAAGGAAGGAAGGAAAGGAGGGAGGGAGGAAGGAAGGAAGGAAGCAATAGAGAAAGAAAAAATAGAGCAAGAAAGAGAAAGGAGAGATAGGAAGGTCTCTGACACACACCTTTAATTAAACATGGAGAATTATTTTTGTTTCCCTGTGTCATAATGCAATTGTACATAGGGAATTGCCTAATACATCTTGAAAAATATTGTATTAGACAATGCTTTGTAGAGAATGCATATGTAACTAAAAGTAGTAACCAAATGTTTTATAAGATAATGCACATCATGATAAATATTGAATAGTAATATGTGTGTATTATACTAGAGAGAAACAAAATATATATAAAGAAAAATAAGAATATATAAAACACAAAGTTTCTTGCAGAAAGTGGAACAAAGAAAACAATAAAAAATAGCATGAAATGAAGCAGGAAAATGGTCAAATATGTAGCGTCCTACAATAATTGTTGGGAAATTGTTTACTTACACTCCTAAATGCAGTGAAAAAATAACCAAAGGAATTCATTTGTAAAAGGAGGTTTAAGGAATGAGCAGGAGTTAGAAATGATTGAAAATGGGGAGAGATAACAAACACGAAGTGTGAGATGCTACAGAGGATATTTGAGGTACTGAAAAATACTAATAAATGTGAAAGAGCTAAGAGTGTGAGAATGATGAGACTAGGTAAAGAAGATGTTGAATCTTACAGGTCATTTTTAAATTTCTTTTTTCATTCCTCAAATATTCTCTATTTTACTTCTTTAGTTCATTTTTAATTCAACTTGGGTATGAAATGAGGATTAGAGCAAGCCTATTAGTAAAATATTAATATTTATATCAACAACATATATTAGCTACATTATGTGCAGATACCAAGATATATGACCTTATTTATTTCTTTCAACATTTTCTCTGCAATAAATTACTACATTTTATTCACTTATTTGGCTATTAATATGCTAATACTGTATTTGTTGCTTTAAATATATCACATATTTTGAGCAGTAAAACATTAATACTCATCGCTCCGGGCTGGAGCAATAGTACAGTGGGTAGAGCACTTTCATTGTACACTGTTAAACTTGGTTCAATCCCCAGCGCCACCTGTGGTTCCTTTAGCTAGAGCAGAAGTGATCCCTGAGATAGAGCCTGGAGTAAGCCCTAAATGCTGTCTGGTGTGGTCCGCAAACACATAAACAAAATTAATTATTGTTCTCTTTTTCTGCAAAAATGTTACACTACTCACAAATATTTTCTTTTATTAATGGACTCAGGAATTAATGTAAGTGTACTAAAAACTATTTATAGTTCCATGAAAATAATAATTTATTGAGTATAGTAATATGTTGACAATTTTGTCATCTAGGAAAAAAGTTAATTAATTATTTATCATTATTTTATTTACATGTTAAAATGTAATTTCATTATATGTTTTATGTATTGCATGTATAAAATTCTCTCCATATGTATTTCGTTGTGGCTATTATTAATGGTGTTCTTTTAAAGACTCCTTACATTTATTATGCTTGACGAATAAGAACTTTTTTAATTTGGGGAAGCAGTCGGGCTCATGCCTGGAGTTCAGTGCTTACTCCTGTTTCTGTGCTCCAGGGTTACTTCAGGACATGCTCAAAGGATTATATGGGGAGCCTGAGATTGAATAAAAGTTGCTACATGCAAGAAAAGCGCCCTGCTCACTTTGTTATTTCTCCAGCTCCAAGAAAATATTTTTAACAACTCTTTAGATATAAGTATTATAGACAGTAGAAAACCACAAATGTTCTATATAATGAACACCAATTTTTACTGTGAACATATCTACATACCTATCATTCTGATGAAAAATTAGAGTACTACTAGCACCCTAATCTTAAATCTCCCTCATAGCCCTTCCCATAACTAGTTCCACAATGTTTCTCAAAGCTAACTACCACCTAGATGTTAACACCTAACTCCACCAAATAGTTTTACAAATTTTTGAAATTTATATAAATTAGATAAAGCCTGTCCTCTGGTGTTAGGCTTTTTCTATATAATAGCATGATTATAAAATTTATCCATACTGCTATACAGAAAAGTAATACTTCAGGTTTTGTTTTACCTTACTTTTTAATTTTACTTAGATAAGACTTGACACACCTGCATTTTTTGATTTAGGGATTACAATTTTACTCTGAAAATATGTTATCACACATGCCCACCAACAAAGTGTCACAGTCTGTTAAAGATTTTTCACCCTTTTCAATACTCTCCTTTCACTTCTGTAACTTCTGTTCTTTCGTTAAAGATTTATTTTTATTGGACAATGTCTAATCCCCTAGTTTTGTTTCATTTCATTTTATGTAAGTGTGATTATTTGGGATTTATATTTTTATTTCTGAATTATTTCCCTAGCCTGATAATATTCCAGTTTCATCCATATTGTAGCAAAACACAATATTTCATTTCCTCAACTTCTTTATCCATTCATCTCTTGTTGGACACTTGTGAGGTTTACATAGGTTGGCTCACTAGGGATTGAACTCCTTCAATTGTAAGGCTTCAAATAAGTGTTTGCCAGGGGGTCACATTCTTTAGTTATAGTTCATGTAGCTACCTGACCTTGACTGTGGTGCAAAAGGAAATTGCTTGAAATATCAGGGATCTCAGGCAGCAGAGGTACCAAGCAAAAACAGTGCATGTTCTGGTTGTAGTGATTACCAAGGAGCACTGTGGTGGTCATAAACTCATGGAAAAGTGCTCAAGCACCATTTTCTGTTTGTTATGTACATAGGGAGTCACACCCTTTAGTTGTGGTGCTTTCACACATTAGACTCTGGTGCAATGCCAGAGTAGATAGCAAAACAGTCAGGCACAAATATCAGAGTTGCCAGGATCACATTGAGTGAATATGGTGGCACTGGGGATAAAACTTGAGGCCTCACACTTGCAAGGCTGATAATTTAGCCATGGATTAATCAATCCCTTAGCAAGTAATTTTAATTTTAAAAATTCTACGCAATCACTTTGCTCATGTTATAAAATGTATTCATTTGGAAAAATATAATAAATTGCAAGAGAAAAACAGATACTTGGTAAATGTGCTAATTAATTTTTAAGTTGTTAAATATATTTAGAATTCATCTTTGAGAAACAGGCTAATATAAGGAATACTAGATATCAGTTCTTTATCTTATAATGTAGATTACAACAATAAGAACAATATAGTCTAATCTCTGAAAAATAGTTTCTCCATTTGTATTCTATGGAAATTTTCATGTAATATCTTCTATTACATGTACATGTGTATAATTATCAGAGAAGCCATCTGAATTTGAATTTTGCCTTCTAGGATGGTTTTAAATTTTGGGTTGAATTTGGTTAGCAAAACCATTTTTATTTGACTTCTATTATCACACCAGATTTTGTAGAATTTTTTTGCTGATTATCTTCTCAAATTTTTCAAATTTATTGGCATGATTATTCTTTTTTTTTTTAATTAAATCACCATGTGGAAAGCTATAGTTTCCAGGCTTATCTCGGTTATACACTGCTCGAACACCCATCCCTTCACCAGTGCCCACATTCCACCACCAAAAACCCCAGTATACCCCCCTGCTACCCCCCACCCCTGCTTTGCGTAGCTGATAAATTTCACTTAATTTTCTCTTTACCTTGATTACATTCCATATTTCAACACAATATTCACTATTATTGTTGGAGTTTCCCCTCAAAAAAAAAAAACAGCCCTGCTGACAAAGAAGCATTTGATAGTTAGTTTTTCATTGCTGAGAATGAAGAGATATGAAGTCGTGCGGCCTCGATAGCGGCTGCATGGTTTAGGATTTCTGCATTTTAGTACTGTAGTAGTTAAGTCCAGTGAGATTTATATTAGAAATTGCATCATTTCCCTTCCTGGGGCAGCATGGGGCTCTGGCTTAGTTCACAGTCTAGAGACATTGGTGGAAGCAGTTGCTGGTACCCAAAGTAGTTTAGCTGTCCTCCGGATCGTGGTCATCAGCAGCAGAGCGGCCGCACAAATAAACATGTGGCCACTCAGGTTTCATCTCGGCAGATTGCAAACCGATATCGTCCCGGCCCGAGACTGCCCACAATGGCGTGATTATTCTTAATATTCTATTCTTTCCTTCTTTGACTCTGTATAACTTTTACACTTTTTATTTCCTCATTTTTATGATCAGTCTGACAAGTTTATTTTGTAGGTTAGTCAGTTTAGTTCTTAATTATTCACTTACTTTAACAATCTTCTGTATATATAGGTGTGATATTTCTACCTCTTATGAATAGATTATCAATCACAGATTTTTTCTCTAACATGTATTGAAGATTATAAAATTTCTTTGACATATATTTCATTCCATAAGTTTTGATATGTCACATTTCATTTTTACTTTTTCCAAAAAAATCTTAAATATTCTTTTTTTTTTTTGCTTTTTGGGTCACACCCAGCGATGCTCAGGGGTTACTCCTGGCTTTGCACTCAGGAATTACTCCTGGCAGTGCTTGGGGGACCATATGGGATGCCAGGGATCGAACCCGGGTCGGCCGTGTGCAAGGCAAACGCCCTACCCGCTGTGCTATCGCTCCGGCCCCAAAATCTTAAATATTCTAATTAATTTTTTTGTAAACAGATGCATAATTAAAATTGTTGACTGTTTGAAACCTTTTAAATCATTTTGGAGGGGAGTGGGGCACACCCCGTGCTGCTCAGAAGTTACTCCTGGCTCTACACTCTGAAATTATTCCTGGCGTTCATCATAATTGTATGAGATTCTTGGGCATGGAGGCCAGTCATTCGCATACATGGCAAGTGCCCTATCCACTGTACTATCGCTTCAGCCCTTACAAATATAGAGCACTGGTTGTTCTACAAATGGAGCGCTAGTACAGTGGGTAGGGCATTTATCTTACATGTGACTGACTGGATTTCAATCCCCAGTACTGGCATATGGTCTCCCAAGACCACCAGGAGTGATCCATGAGCGTGGAAGCAGGAGTAAGTCCTGAGAACTTCTGGGCATGGCCCAAATTAAAAATAATAATAAATAATATATGTAATTTATAGATTAAAAATAAAAGCCTGCACACAATAGTAATTTATAGTAATAGTAATTTATGGCCAATATTTTAAAGAAAGATATACAAAAATTATTTTAAATTTTTCAATTTTTTTTTATATTTCTTAGTTTCCAGTACACTTATTTCCAGTAAGTACTATGATCAGTTACATCAAAGTTTTTTTGACTCTGAAATCTTGCGTATGTATTTGACTTTTTTCAATATGTAATATATCCTATTTCATTTAATATGTTTCTACCTTACATTTAAAAATCTGTGTCATTTTTTATATATACAAGTTTATGTAATTCTTGGACTGGAGCGATAGCACAGCAGGTAGGATATTGCCTGACATGTGGCTGAAATGGATTCGATTTCTCCGCCCCTCTTGGAGAGCCCGGCAAGCTTCCGAGAGTATCTCGCCTGCACAGCAGAGTCTGGCAAGCTACCCATGGAGTATTCGATACGCCAAAAACAGTAACAACAAGTCTCACATGGAGATGTTACTGGTGCCCGCTTGAGCAAATCAATGAGCAATGGGATGACAGTGATATGTAATTCTTTAGGTGTTTCGTTACAAGTACTCTGCCCAGTGTATTACTTCTTCAACCCTGAAAAATTAACTTTAAAAAATTAAGTATATATTTTAAGTATTTTTTTCTTTTAATCCGTTAATTTCTTTACTTGTTTTCCAATTTTCCTATTTTTTCTGATTTTCCAATTACTTGTTTTTCTAATTCAATCATTCCATCTTAATCTAAACTCATTCTTTATTGTGTTGAATTTTTGTATATTGCATAACATATTTTTCTGTATGCTGTTTCTTAATCTTTTTGAACTGGATACTATCTTTCTAAAGACATTAAGTATAGTGACTTCATTTTATTTCTGGGGTGAGGTGTATCTGGCTGTGTTCAAGACTTATTCCTGGATGTGCACTCCTAGCAGGGTTCTGGAGACAGGATGGGGTGGCAGAGATTGAACCCAGGTCAGACATGTGCAAGGAAAACACCTTATACACAGTACTATCTCTCCATATCAAGCACAGTTATTTTAAGTAATTATTCTGTGAGCTGATGATGTGACTCAGAGGTAAAGTTCCTGTCATGCATTGTGAGACATGGGTTTAACTTTGGCACCACAAAAACAAATGAACAATAAGAATTTATTATGTTTTATGTCATCATCCTTAGATGTAGTTTAATTTCTGAGTTTATTCTCTGTCTTTAATATATTGACTTTTTCCATTTTTTTAAATAATTTTTCTAACTTTAGATTTCTTCCCATATTTGTTTTTGATCATTCCTATCTGCCTCCCTATAGATCTGAATTAGAATGCCAGTCATTATTTGTTTGAAATTTTTTTCTTTTTGGAGCAGTAGTGGTATAGGATGTATACAAAGAAAGATATGGAATTACCTTGGTATCTAGTCTTGCAGATTATAGTCCCTCCTGAAGTTTGTTGGTTGCCTTTAGCCATTCTCTATTTTAAATTCTAGTTTCCACATTCTCTGATTTAATATGGACTCCACATTTCTGTTGTCTGCTCCTTGACTGAAAAGACAAAAAAACAGTATGCAAGCTTCTAAACCCAGTTGCAATTTTATATTTAATCTTTTAATATCTGCCCCTGTCGTCATCTGTGCCATTTAAGGAGTTTCCGATTTTCTTTGTTTATCTATCAAATCCCATTTTCATTTGTCAGGAACTCCTCTCACAGTTTTCTCTTTTATCATCCTTTTATATGCTTATAATACATTTTCCCTGTTATTTAAAGGTCTGAAAGTAGACAAGGGTATGGGTGTGGGTGTAAAATATGTACTCAGTGAGCTGTCTTGATTGAAGCCATTATCAAAAAGGGAAGATGTTAAGATTTTAACCCAGTTGCTTGATATAAAAGCTATTCTTGTCCCACTATACTGTGCAGTAATAATATAAACGGATAAACAACATACAAAATTGGTAAACAGAAGGTAACTTAGCCATCCTGCTCTTTCTAGATTGACATTCATAAATTTAGCTTTCAGCTTATGACAAGGGAAATTTTTATTTAAACCCAAAGGCAAAAGTTCTTATGCAAAATTCGATCAATTGTGAATTAGCTTGATACTTATAAACCCCCTATTAGTAAGAAACTAATTTGATATATCATTTATTTCATGTAAGTAATAGAACCAATAAGCCATACTCCTCTTGAACAGGGACAACAAAATTTATAGACTATGTTTACTATACAGAAGCCTTGCTGAATACAAAATGCTTTGCCTTTTGTTTATTTGGTGATTGAATTATTATTTCCATTAATAGAGCAGAACCTTTATGCTATCAAAGCTATTTTTTTAGTACATAGCGTATCTGATTCCAATTTCAAATAGTTTACACAGTATTATTTATTATTAGAATTATTCATTAGTCAAAATTAAAACAATTTAAAACTCATAACTTTCCATTTTCATTTTGCTCAATCTCCTGCTTCCTTTTACTAGCTATCAGCATAACCCAATAGCCAAGATTAACTAATTTTAACCCAGCACTAGAAATTATAATATTTAAGTTATGCAAGCTACTAAGACAAAGACATGTACATGCAGTTCTCCTTGCTTGGATTTTCTCACACAATCAGAGAGTAAATTAACAAGCCTATTTCAAAAACCAGTCTGGGTAATAAGTGTCAATATATACCAAGATTCCATATTATCTCTAGCATAATTTCCTTCCCATTTCCCATTTAGAGGAAAAACTTATTTCCTCTAAAACTTGTACAATTCACTCTTGGTGATATCAGAAATTGCTTATAGTATTCATTCTTTCTGGTTTTGATTTTGGAGGGTTTTTTTTTTTTTTTGGCTGGGGGATCTTAAGAGGTGCTCAAGAGTTTGGGGCCACTAAAACTACATCTTCATCTTGGTTACTGCAAACAATACTTCAGTAAACCTGGGAGTCCATGTATCTCTTTAAATTAATATGTTTGTATTTTCCTTTAAATACTCACAGAAGGGAGGTCTCGATTGTATGGCATTTCTATTATTATTATTATTTTTAATTTTCATACTGTTTTCCAAAACTACTGCAACAATGTCGCTGTTCTGGTGTGGGTAGTCACTGGCCTGCCCTTGGTAAACCCAAGGGTCCTCTTGGTGCATTCAGGCCCATCACTGCCCCCCCACACCTCATCCTACCCCTGACCAGCTGACAGCAAGATATGAACAAAGGATGGATCAGGAACCACCAGGCTGATTGGTAATCTGTGCCATTTTTTCAGCATTAGTAAAAGGGAAATCATGAAGGGTTGGGGGTAGCAATTACGCATAAGTGTGGTTGAAGATTATCATAAATGATGAATAAGGGATATTCAGGGCAAATTCCCCTGAAGATTAACTCCTAGAAGTTAGTCTTTTAGGAGATTAACTCAAGGACAAAATCTCATCAGTACTTTAGATTCCTGCTAGGAGATCTACCCAAGGGCAGAATTCTATCTAAGGGTGTATTTCTTTCTCCTTTCCTTAGCAGTATCAATTTAAACAGTTATCTTAAATTTACTCTTTAACATTTCTAGTCATTTTGTATGGACACAGTAAGAGATATATTAAGCTTAAAGGGTGACTTTTCCTGGGGACATCTCACTATATGTCCCAGACTATAGTCCTCAGGCTAGATTAGTCTTCCCTAACCCCAGCAGGGTACTTTTTCAGTTATTTCCTTTTGGGTCATGACAGAGTTTGCTCCATGACCATGCTCTTAACTTATTACACTTTTCTTTAATGGTACTTACCCTGTTCCTTTTCAATGCCAGGGTTACAGCTTACCTTGCGTCCATCCAAGTACCTCACCAGGACCTCCCTTTTGGGGCATTAAGAACTAAGGGCAACTAAGGCTTAAGTGAAGTGAACATGATGGATGTCCAAGAGTAAATATTATTTGGAGTCATTACATTTTACAAAAGCATATCATTAACTGTCTTCCTGCGTCTATACAAAAAGGACATTGCACTGAAATAAAATATACAAAGGATATAAAGGAAAGAGAAAAGCAGGGATCAAACTTAAGTAAACTATGTTCAAAATAAGTGCCTTACTACAGTATTAGTTCTCTCACCTACTACTTTTTACTCTTCTGTGGAGGCTAAATCAGGGAGCAACCTAGAATAATAGGGACTAATTGGATGGTACCTGGGTCAGTCACGAGCAAAGCAAGTGCTTTAAAACTTGTACTATGTCTCTGGCCTCAACATTTTTTAAAATTCACTTTACTGACAGGAGTTAGCACTGGAGCACTGTAGCACTGTCTTTCTGTTGTTCGTTGATTTGTTCGAGAAGGCACCAGTAACGTCTCCATTGTGAGAGTTGTTGTTACTGTTTTTGGCATTATTGAATATGCCACAGGTAGCTCTATAAATGGCTTAATTAATTGATGGTCTTTAGTTTTTTTTTTCTTGTATCTTATAACAAACTGACCACGTATTTCTTCTCTTCTTAACACAGAAAGAAAACAAACAGCAAAGTAAGAAGCTATCTGTTAAAATATTGGTACTAAGAGCATTGCCTTTGGTAAAGAAACACATCTATAACAACTTAGTTCAGTATTATTCGCACCACAAATTGGTGTAGAGTTGTTAAATATTTGACCACAAGCTACCACACTTCTCACTCAATCTTGGACACATCTAGAGTATAAGATGGATAAGTAAGTTAGAAAAATGAAGAAATGAAGAATTATGATGAAATTTAGTAGATGGCTATTGTAAGGTAAATTATAAGACATTACCTAATTTTCAAGCCATCTCAAGTGCCAAAGAGATAGCACATCAGACTGGGAACTTTCTTTGGACACAGTTGATAAGGTTCAATACCCAGCACCCCATATGAAGCCCTAAACACTGCCAGAGAAATTTATGAATGCAGAGTCAAGAGTAACTTCTGAGAATCACTTAGGTGTAGCCCATGAAGCAACAACAAAATAGAATTTTTGGCATAACTTGAAAAGGAAGGCAAATTCTTTGAACAACAGCACTAAGAGCAATGCAATTTGTAATCAATAGGTTCAGATTTTAAATGGTAACTCAACATACTGAGGCACCTGAGTCTTTTAAGATAGCAGCAAATTTTTCCTAAATGTGTGACATGACCTACTTTCTTTTTCAATATCCTACCAAGTGAAAGCATGTAGGTCTTCTGGTAAATATAGATCTTATTATGGCATTCAAGGGGAAGAACAGGTAGTGATTAATTGACACAATTAAGTGTACTTTCTAGTCTAAAAAAGTTTAAAGTCATCACATAAGTTAAGATTCATTAGGAACCAGCATTTTCAATAATATCAAGGTAAGACACGTTATCCGCTAACCATGAGAAGAATAACTAGGTCTAACTCTACTGGTGAAGTTTTTAAAAGAAAATGATATGATCTTCCTTCTCCATCATTTTGTTTTTTAGGATTATCGAAACTAGGGTGTCAGAAGGTCAATTGAAAAGTTCTGCTCACATTAGTACTAACAGTAATTCACCCAATCTTAGAGCAGTAGATGAGTCCATTGATACTGGAAGCTCTGCTGGTGTCCGTATCTTGGGTATGAAAGACATCGATTGGTGTCAAGTAGAAGAAGAGTTACATCAGGCTGCATCTCACCGATCGAGCAAAGCAACTGAAAAGTTTGAGTGGCCAAACCTCCATCAAGTCAGGAGTCAGACAGGATTAGACAAACTCTGGTAATCAATGAACATTGCCAGGTATCCAGAGGAACTCTTGAAAATTTTTCTCAAACTTTCTTACTACCCCTTCTATGAACAGAACAGAAAAAGACATGACATTATTATATAAACAAAAATCAAATGTTTCAAGTGTAGAAGAAAGAGAGAACGCCTATGTAAACTGATACTTTGCTGTTAAAAACTGTGAGGCCAGCATTTATATAAGATCTGCAGATGAAACTGTGTCAGGCTTTTTAAAATAAGTGCCTCAAAGGAAAGTAGGCCAGTTAATATACGATAAAGAACAAGCAATTAATGATGACTAAAAGCGGAAAAGATAAAAGATACAGTTTCAAAAAGTAAAATGTCTGGAAATATTTTAAGTCAAGAAAGCACAAGAGGAGAAGGGGAAGGCACAATTAAAAATTTAAAGAATTTGAGCAAATAAAAGCTTTACAGATAGCACATACCTAAATTTGTTATATGTATTAGCTGAAATATTATGTTAATAAAATGTAATAGAATGAAAACTATTTTGAAAGCATGGATTATGAATCTATAAATTTATGTAAAACTTTTCTTTTTGAAATATAAAAAATACTCTTTTAAAGGTAACACAATGAGCTAAAAAATATAATCACTTTTACAAATAGTACTATAAATGACTCTAAAAATGGATTGTGCAGAGCACTTAAAGTTGAGTTTGTTATCTTGTTTCACATTTCCCTCACCCCTCTTCTTTTGTACTCCACCTTCCGTCCTTCGAATATATCTTAGAAGGGCCATAGGTATGGCTTAAATAGCAGCATGTTTAACATGTCGGAGGCGCTGGATACCCTGGATCATAAGGCCTTTAAAAGAATCCCAGGACGTCAGAGAGTGAACCCTATATTTCGATAAGACAAAACTATTGGACAGGGGCTGGAGAGATAGCACAGCGGGTAGGGCGTTTGCCTTGCACGCGGCCGACCCGGGTTCAAATCCCAGCATCCCATATGGTCCCCTGAGCATGGCCAGGGGTAATTCCTGAGTGCAGAGCCAGGAGTAACCCCTGTGAATCGCCAGGTGTGACCCAAAAAGCAAAAAAAAAAAAAAAACTATTGGACAGTTATTGAGAATGTCAGAATTAGATGAAGATAGGGAAAACACAGACACTGATAAATTGAACAAGGATTGGGCAAATAGCTCAAGTAGCTTGGCATATTTCTTACACTTTAATGAGGCCCTGTGTTTAATCTCCTGTACCACATGCCTTCTCCCCAACCCAAAGAACCACCAGGTTATATTTATTCTTTATTGATCTTTATATTAATATAATTTTAACTATATTGTTTTCTAAGGTAAAAAAAACATTTTTTTCTTAGAGGACATCCGATATTATGAAAAGTGGAGAATTGGAAATTGGGATTTCCAATTTATTTCTGCATAAAGGAGACTCTCAAAGCCTAAGCAAAAATTTGTGGACACATACATATGAATAATTATTGAATTCATGGTATTATGTGGGCAGGGAGGAGTGCCAGGTAATCAAGTTAACACTATTGGTCATCTTAAATATTGCCAGTATGAGGAGGGATAGCCAAGAAAATAGCTACCATGTAAGGATACTGACATTTAAGAGGGGAAATATAGAATAGGTTACTATTGGACCCTACACTCACCTGTCATGAACAGCAGCTTGTTTGTGCCTGGACCAACAGCAAAAAACAGAAATTCCCCACTCCTAACCCTCCTCCACCCCGTGTTCCCACCCTGTGACCTGAGAACAAAGGAAAACCAAATGGACAAAGAATCATGGGACTCTGGCCTTGAGAGGCAGACAATGGAACCCCAGTGACAGTGATTCATACAGAACATCAGCAATAGACCAGGGCAGCACTGGAATTTGAAACAGAACTAGCAAGAGATCAGCATGGACCCAGGACAAAGGCTACAGGATCAAGTGAGAAACCAGCATGAGGCCTGGGCATAGAACATCAGGGAATCCTAAACTACCTTCTTAAATTTATTAAATAATGTCACTGACTTTCTCCCTGGTGAGATCTTTTAAAAAGGAAAGAGAAGGCAGAAAGAATACAAGACTGAATCCAGAAATAACTTTCTTAAGAGTTAAGAACTGTAGTTAGAAGAAAAGAAAATCAGGCAGTCTTTATGGAATTCCAATGAGGGAATGGCTCAAGGGTTAAAGAAAAACTGAGGGGCTGGAGCAATAACACAGTGGGTAGGGTGTTTGCCTTGCACGCGCTGACCCGGGTTTGATTCCGAGCATCCCATATGGTCCCCTGAGCACTGCCAGGGGTAATAATTCCTGAGTCAGAGCCAGGAGTAACCCCTGTGCATCGCCAGGTGTGACTCAAACAGAAAAAAAAAAACTGAGAAGTCTTTTTTTAAGGAATTCATTTGTGGCATATTTATTAAAACAGACATTTTTTTTTCCTCCTGTAAAATCACCTTGGCAGAGTACTACCGAATTCCTAGGGGAACGACGGGGAGGAGACTGCAGTAAAACTTCCGTTTTCTACATTTACCCTAAACCATACCCAACACACCCTGCTTTCTCTTCACAACCCCCTGGAACTGACTTTAAAGACTTTAAAACATAAAGGTCACTTTTAAACAAAGTGGCAGTGGCAGAAACAGCAGTGTTTAAGAACCAAAGAAGAGAATTTATGTAGCAGCTCCATGACACTTCAGGCAGAAAGCAGCTGTAGCAGGCCAGAGGTTACGTTTCAAAACTTAGATGACTGCTCCGTACTCTGTGAATCAGTCTTGCTTCTTAGATTCTCAACAGAATCCTTTGCTTCCTTCTGCCCTCACAAAGGATCTGTCCTTTTGACTCTTATATATCTGAATCTCTTTTCTCTCTCTTTCTGTACTCTTCTCTGTCTCTCTGTTTTTTCATTCTCATCAAATGTTTTCCCTTCCCAGGTGACAGTCTTACAGACTTGGCTTCTGGGTATGAATCACCAAGGTCATTTAAAACTCCTACATTAATAATAATAATCTCACACACACAATCTACTTAGTTGAAGAAAGGAAACTAAACTTTTTTTTACCTACATCAAACAATTCTCAAGATGTTAATGATTGCAAAGATCAAGCAAGGGCTTTATTGGAGCAAAAATTCACATTTAAACTTTAAATTATTTAAAATGTTTTTTTTTTAAAGAACCACAAGACTCATCTTTAAAGTGTACCAGATGGTTCTTTGCTGGCACAAACTGTTCCCTATGTTTATAATGGATTTCTGTAAGTGCCTTTGATTGACAGCAACCAGTTGTGTTACAAAACAGTATGACATCAGGTCAATCATGATGAAACTTGATAATGCCACATCAATAATGTGACATTTTATGTAGTACTTTGAAACAAGTTGCTGTTGGAGAACAAAGTGATACTTAGTAATGGATAAATATTGCAAACAAATGTTAACTCATCACATTGTGGCCTTTATTGATAGTGTTCAAGGCCAAGAGCATGATACCAATGACTCTCAGAAATCCTAGGGACTGGTGAATTGAGACACAAGTTTATTCCAATTCAGGGTATGATAAATCCTGCTGTTTCCATAAAACCATTATCCTGTATATCATAATTCATCTAATATCACATCTAATCATTAGGCACATTCGAACACATATTTCAGAAACATAAAAACCTGAAGATCACCACATGCCCTCCAGCTGCAATTATAGGATGAGTAGAGTAGGAAAAATTAGTCAAACTTCTGAAAGGCAGAGTTTCAAAATAAGCAAATCATCACATAAAATAAAGCTGACCCGCCCCCTAGCTTTGTCAAGTGAATTTGCTGTGCCATACTCTTCCTACTGGTGATGGCCATGCCAGCTAAGCAAAGCAGTGACAGAAATGTCCACTTAATTGGGGACACTCAAGCACAAAAACAAATCACTAGCGGTCTAACTTTCAGACCTTTCTGGCTTGAGGGGAACTTGACCAAAAGTGCATGAGGTGAAGTGCTGCAGAGAGTGAGAGAGATGAGTTGGGAACAAGCAAAGATGAGTGCTGGTGACAAACCCAGAGGTGTCTATTAGAAGTTTGATTTTTTTTTTCTGACCTATCTCTTAGGAACCTTTCCCCTCATATTTCTATTTAAACCTCCATCAGATTCATATTTGAGTTGATATATGGAAGAGGTATATCTTTTTGGGAAATGAAAAGTTTTGGTAAGAGCATTTCAGTATTGAGTGATATTAAGAACTAACACCAGTGGAAATCCCACCTAACCATGCTTCTGCTTATTTATAGGTCCAATTATCTAGCACTCCTTTGAATGGACCCCATCAGTCTCTTGTTTGTGTTTCTTTTATCTTCTTCCACTTCTATCTAACCCAACATAGTTGGAGTTTTATCCCAAATGTTAAATTGTCAGTGAAGTATTTTTTAATTTTCTAATCAGATTTGAGCTCTTCTTCTCTAACATGCACATATCATTTTGTAAATATATATTCTTAAAATAATCTAGTTTGTTTTCTATCTGGCATAGCATTTACCACCTGGGCAGGAATTAAGTTTTATTTATCATTATAGCCACTGAAGTAGCTAGCCCAATATTCAACAGAAGTCTAGCTTTAAAAAAATGAGCAATATTGGTAGTTAATAAGTTTAAAAAATAGACTCATTTTCTCTGACCTACTTCCTAAATCTTATCTTTAAAATAGGTGGGCCACAGAGGCTAGCACACATCCAAAAGAACAAAAGCAACCGCTGTTGGAGAGGATGTGGGGAGAAAGGGACCCTTCTACACTGCTGGTGGGAATGTCGGCTAGTTCAGCCCTTTTGGAAAACAATATGGACGATTCTCAAAAAACTAGAGGTTGAGCTCCCATTTGACCCAGCAATACCACTGCTGGGAATATATCCCAGAAAAGCCAAAAAGTATAGTCGAAATGACATCTGCACTTATATGTTCATCGCAGCACTGTTTACAATAGCCAGAATCTGGAAAAAACCCGAGTGCCCTAGAACAGATGACTGGTTGAAGAAACTCTGGTACATGTACACAATGGAATACTATGCAGCTGTTAGAAAGAATGAGGTCATGACGTTTGCATATAAGTGGATCAGCATGGAAAGTATCATGCTAAGTGAAATGAGTCAGAAAGAAAGAGACAGACATAGAAAGATTGCACTCATCTGTGGAATATAGAATAATAGACTATAAGACTAACACCCAAGAATAGTAGAAATAAGTACCAGGAGGTTGTCACCATGGCTTGGAGGCTGTTCTCTCATTCTGGGCAACTCAGAGAAGGGAACACCAAGTAAAATGTGGTTGGAGGTCATGTGGGGGAAAGATGATGCGGGCCGAATATAGACTAGAGACTGAACACAATGGCCACTCAGCACCTTTGTTGCAAACCATAACACCTAATCAGAGAGAGAGAACAAAAGGGAATACCCTGCCATAGTGGCAGTGTGGGGTGGGGGGAGATGGGACTGGGGAGGGGGGGAGGGATGTTGGGTTTACTGGTGGTGGAGAATGGGCACTGGTGAAGGGATGGGTTATCGAACTTTGTAAGGGAGAAACATGAGCACAAAAATGTATAAATCTGTAACTGTACCCTCACGTTGACTCACTAATTAAAAATAAACTATTAATTAAAAAAAATAGGTGGGCCAAAAAGACAATGCAGTAATTAGGAGAACAGGGAAATCAAGTTCAAACCATGGCACCATGTGACCTCTTAAGTATCACCCTGGGGAACTCTAGTGGTCCATAGCAGTGCCACCTTCTCCTTATCTATCCTTGGCTCCTGCATCGAACCACCCAAACTGTCTGAGTACCACTAAGTGTGGTCCCCTCCCCCAAAAGTACTGCTTGGGAAGCCTCATAAATAAATAAATATATATATATATACATATATATCAATTTTAAAGAGGAGAGGATGTTAGAAATTAAATAGTTTATTTCATTGAGTTTTAATTTCTATAGGTAAGATCAATTTACTTAATAGTTCTTTCCAGTTCTATCAAAGAGAACAGATATTTCTTTAAAAGGATACTTGACTTTTAACTCTTATCTGTTATCTGCTACTGAGGTCATAAAGTGAGGTTCTTTGAAATCTTTGTCAAGTCCAGTATAATTATCTATATAGAACAGTATTTGTGGCTTCTGTATTCTATCTTACTTTGGCTTTTTGTAGTTACTTTTCAGTGATAAATCACCTTGCTTTCAGACTATATCCTCAATGTAAGGTGTTTTCTAGAAGGAACTGCTTTAGTTTTTCAGACTTTGTTGTTCATTTTTTTTCTTTCTAATTGTTTCCCTTTGGAACGTTTAACTGAGGATATCATTAAACTTGTCCTAATATCATTTATTTTGCAGTTCACTGCTCTTAGAGAGACACAGAAAATATGTCTCACATGGTGTCCTATATATTATCCAGCTTTTTTCAGTTTCAGACCAGCAGGAGATACTAGTGATTGATTGAACTTACAAAAGCCCTTGAATTCCTCTTTCACAAAATTAATCTTTTCTTTTACGTTTGTAAGCCCTGACTTATATTATATCCCTGCCACTGTCTGGGGGTTAAAAAGAAAAGAAAAACAGAAGTAAGTAAAATGATATATGCTGTAGCCTAGAGCATAAAGGCTGATATACTTTAGGATGGGATATTTTCTGAGAAAGTTACTGAATGTAGCAGCCACTCATAATGAAACTACCATCTAGGAAACATCTTTTAAATTAAATGTGCATGGAATCTACTGTTTTTTACACACAAATAGAAAAAATAGTATTTCTTTCATGAAATTTTAATTATTTCCATACCTACATAGTCTTGTTACTTCAGATTTAGGAATTGCTAACTGAGGGAGAAATTCTAAGATCTTAAGAAATTCTAAGAGAAAAACAGAAGGAAAAAAATGTTTTGCTGAAGATGCATATTTCTTCCCTTACAAAAATAATTTGTGGCTAACACACATTTATAGCCAGATGTTTCATCTCAAACACAATGTGACAACTATAAAACTAAAATATATATTTTAATTTACTGGGAATGCCTTTTATTTTCATGAGTATTCTTATTGACCCCCATAGTCTCCTTCTAAGTTTCTTTCTTTTTTTCTTTTGCTTTGTCTTTGTTTTTGTTTTGCTATGATTTTAGGCCAACCCAGCAGTGCTCAGGGATCACTACTGGTGTGCTCAGGGCACCATATGGTTGCCATGGATTTAAGCTATGTTCACTACATGAAAGGAAAATGCTTTACCTGCATACTATATCTCAAACCCCAAAGACTCTCCATTTCATGATACACCATTAAAAATGACATCATCACATATTTATTAAATACACATTCTATGCCAGTTTCAAAAATCCTCCCTCCCCAAGAAACAAGTAAAAAAAAATCCTTCTCAAGGCATTCAGAGTTTAAAAGTCTGATATAAATAAAAGATAGTAATGAATCCGGTAATGGTGGTGGTGTAGCATATGTTGGATGAGTCATCCTCGATAATAAATACTAACACTTAGTCAGTTAAAAAGAAAGAGGTAGGTGACAGTGGAATTTCTCAAAGAATAAAATAGAGTGAAGGGAGTCCACAATTGAAAGAAGAGATTCATGTTGTGTTTGAGCTAGATTTCTATTATTTACCCAAAGATATCCCACAGCCCAGAGAGCACGAAACATTAAAAACTTGAGTATATGGTATAGTAGTAAGGTCTACAGAAACATAAGAGAATGTTTTAGAACTGCAAGAGGGGCTAGAAATCAAAGGTGGTCTGGAGGTGGGGGAGTGGGAGAAAACTCAGAAAAGAGGCTCAGAAGAGAGTTCAAAATTCACATATAAATTTCCCTAAAATTCTTGGCCAACTCATAATATGTGCTTATAAGAAGGAAATTGAATGGAGTAAAAAACAAGAGAGTAACAACTAGAAGGCTAAAATAAGTTCTCAGATATAGTTATACCCATTAAAAAGTAGATATCTTGGAGTTTAAATTTACATAGTAGAAGGTAAGTTATGGTAAATATTTAAGTCCCAGAAAAGTATTCCTTAGTTAAAAGAAATGTATTGTATAACTAAGACATTTTCTATAGGCCTAAAGACAAATGAGAAAATAATCTATCTGAAATAACAAAGCCAAATTTTGATGCAATGACATAACAAACCTGAGTAAAATAAATAATTCTTTTAGGTTTCACAGTATCTCACCCATAATATCTAGCATATACCTAGTATACAAACAGTTATTAGAAAAAAGCTTAAGGAAAAAAGAAATGTGACCCAAAGTCAAGGAAAAAAATCTGTCAATGGGAGCAGACTCTATCAATGGCTGTACTGAAGGTAAACTTAGTGCAAAAATATGCACAGCACAATTTGAATTATAGTAGGAAAGGCGAGGAAGGGAAATAGGATATAAAATTATCTGTGGAATATTTCACAGAAATTCTTCTAAATATGATCTCCAAATAGCAATGTATATATGATATATTTACTCTAAACTTCTAGAGACAAAAACCAGAATGATGATAACACTCCATGCAGTTAATGGAAAGTTTATCATTGCTGTGTTAAACATGCGAAGATGTAGTAAAGAAAACTATCTAAAATTAAGGACATAAAAAAAGACCCTGAAGAAAAAATTACATTATATTAACAATGGTCTGAGGGATAATTTCAAGTAGACTAACGTGTATGATTTGACCTGGTAGGGTAAGTAGCAGAACAAGAAAAAAAACCTGTGTTTTCAATATAATTCTGAATGTTTTTTATATTTTATGAAAATTATAAACTCCCACATTAAAGACCTTTAAGGGTACCCAAATACAAAATATGATAAAGCTATCAGACTTTTAAAATGACCAGAGAATTTTATTAAAAACTTTATGTCAGTAAATTAGACTATGTTAAATGGTCCATTCTTTTGAAAGATACAGAACGAGTTCCTAAAGATTAGACAACCTCAATTGCACTAATCTTTAAAAAAAAGTTAAATCAGCATTTAAAAAAAGGATAAGGAAACTTTTGTTCAAAGATAAGTTAACATTTAAATAGACCTATGTAATTCACTGGTGAACTCTACCAGTCTTTTAAAGATGAATAACAAATTCTGTGTGGGGAACCCTGAAAAAAGCAAGCAGCAAACTATACTAACCTATTCTCTAATGCCAGTATAACCCTGACACCAAAATCAGATAAAGACATTACAAGTTCAGGGAGACAACTCAGTGATTAGATGTCCATGGTTGATTCCTGAAACACCTGGTTCCTGAGTACTTCCAGATGTACCCCCATGGCCTCCCCAGCAAAAATATATAATAATAAAGAACTCCCAGCAAAGTGTTGGTGATGTGACTCAAGACTAAATCACACATCTTACATGCGTGGAATGAGACCTGGGTTCCATCCCTAACACTGGGAGGTGGGGAATGGGGGTGGTGCAAAAGATCAGCAAACTAGAAGTAAAAGTTAACACTTTTAACCTGATAAAGTCTATTCACTAAAACACATAGATATCATAATTGATCATTAAATATTTACCACCTAATATTTAAATATTCTCCACCTAAGATTAGGAACAAGGGAAGAATGTCTGCTCTCATCACTACTATTTAAATGATATCACTGTTTATTGCATGACAATTATAACCAGTGAAATAATGAAATGTGGGGAACAAGAGAGGAAGAAGTAAGGAGGGAAGGATGAGAGGGAGTAAGCAAGGAGGGAAGGAAAGAAAGAAAAATGTAAGAAAGGAGAAACGGAGAAAAGATGAAAGAAAAAAAGGAGTGAGAAGAAAGGAACAAAGAGGGATGGGCAATGAAGAAGGAAGGAAAGGAGGGAAGGAGGGAGAAAGGAAAGAAGGAAGGAGAAGAGAAAGGAAATATGCAGATGGAACGATGGAAAATAATACATTATGTTTCTTAAACTTTAATTTTTGAAGTCCAACTGCTTCTCACAATAAAAAAAAATTTAAAGTGAAATGATAATTTGTGCCAAGAAAATGAGAAGAACAAGCTTCAGAATGGGAGAAAATATTTGTGAAAGACACATCTGATAAAATACCATTATCCAAAATAAAATAATACTAAAACTCAACAAGAAGACCATCTGATGTTTAAATTGGCAGAGGTTCTAAACACTTCACCAAAGAAGATGCATGGCTGGCAAATAGTCACATAAAAATTATTTTACACGATGTCATTCTGAGAAATATGAGTTCAAAAAACAATGACTTTTTACTACACACATACTGAAATGGCTTAAATCCAAACACTGACAAAAACAACCACTGACATGAATGTAAGTATCCAGAACTCTAATTCTTTACTGATGGGAATGCAAAATAATGTAACTAGTTGGAAGACATCTTGGCAGTTTCTTACTAAGCTATATATATTCTTGCCATATGATGCAGCCGTCATATTCCTTTTATTTACGCAAATTAGTTGAAAACATGTCTATACAAAATTCTTCACATGGAATTTTTATAGAGAGCTTTATTTATAATTACCAAAAACTCAAAAGCACTAAAATATCCTACTGTAGATAAAATAGTAAGTAAACTGGTTCAGCAAGAAACGGAGAATTTTTCAGCACAAAAAGAAAAATACTGAAAAAGCAAACCATGAAAACAAAACAGACTTTGAGTGGATATTTATAAGTGAAAAAATCCATTGTGAAAATGTTATATATTACATCTTCCACTTTGTGAGGATTATGGAAAAGATAAAAGGATGGAGAGAGCAGTAATTTTCAGAAGTTAGGGGAAATTCAGGGATGATTATGTAGGATACAAAGGATTTTTTTATGACTGCAAAGTAATGATTGATACTATGATGGTAAATGCATTTTAGTGGAAAATTCATTTAGATGCAAAAAATAATGCATTTGATTAAAACCCACAGAAGGTATACCAAATTTAATGTACTGAGAACTGAAGACTTCAGGTAATAATAATGTTCCGGTGCAGTTTTATTGATGGTAGCACTGGTTCACAGTGTTGTGTGAGTGTTGATAATGAGAAGACTGTACTTGCTTGGAACTACAAATAATTTTACAAGTCTAAAATTGATCTAAAGATAAACTTTTAAAAAAATTAACTGAATCACTAGGAAAATGAAGTCATGAAATTTGCTTATGAATAGATGGACATGGAAAGTACCATGTTGGGTGAAATAAGTCAGAAGAGGGACATATATAGAATGATCCCACTCATTTGTGGGATATAAAAACCATAATATGAGACAATAATAGTAGAAACTAAGATCCAGAAGGACTGGTACACAGTTGTAAGCTTGTTACAAGCATGTGTGTGTATGGGGAGGGGAGTGGGAAAGGAGGTCATGAGGTGGGGGGAGGTTGTTAGGATTGAAAAGGGACCAGTATGACAATGAGAGTTAAAAATAACCACTCTGGACAAGAACTGAGTGCTGAGTGCTGAAAGTAGGTAAAGGGATATACATGATAACTTTTCACTAACTGTATTGCAAATCATCATGCCCAAAAGAAAAGAGCAAAAGGGGGAGATATAGAGATAGACAGAGAGAGGAGAGTGAGAGAGGAGGGAGGGAGAGAGAGAGAGAGAGAGAGAGAGAGAGAGAGAGTCCCTGCCAGGTTGGGGGAAAAATGGTGACTTTGGTGGTGGGAAATGCACACTGGTGAAAGGAGGGGGTGTTGGAACGTTTTATAATTGAAACCCAATCATGAACAACTTTGTAACTGTGTATCTTGTGGTGATTTAATAAAGGTATACTTAAAGTAAAAACTTCAAATGAACTTTAATACACTAGCACTGAGCAATTGGAAACAGTTTTTAACAGATTCCATTTATAAGGGCATTTTAAAAACTTGAAAATATTAGTGGAAAATCTGAACAAAGAAATGAAGAATTTGTGGCTGGAAAGATCAGACACCAGGTAGTATGCTTGGCTTGCATGTAACTGACCCAGGTTTGATCCCCAGCATTCCATATATTTTATCAAGCACCTGTAGGAGTAATTACTGAGTGCAGAGGCAGGAGTAAGTTCTGAGCAGAGCTGGCATGGCCCAATGTGCCCCCCAAATAAAAAGATATGAACATTTTTATATCTAAAATTAGCAAATGTTAATGTGAAAAAAATTAAAATGTACATAACTTCACTCATTTTCTCCTACACACACTATCCATGTTGAAAAGATTCAGTTTTTTTTTCAGATGTCAACTGTTCCCAAATCTATGAATAGATTCACTAAAATTGTACTTAAATTAGAAGCAGACTTCTTATAGACACTGTCAAGATAGTTGTAAAGTTTGCATAGAAATGCAAAGGACTCATATTAGCTACAATAATTATGGGGAGAAAAGAAGTTGAAGGAATTCACTACATAATTTTAAATTTATCTTAAAGCTTTATTGTAATTATAAAATATGGTACTCGCCCAAAGATTGTCAATTAGATTAATGGAATAAAATAAAGTTTCCAGAGTTAGCCCCAAACTCATATATAGTCACTTGAATTTTTTTAAAGTTGCTGATGAGAATGTAAAATTTTACAACAATTTTAATGGAGAAACAGGAAATTTTATTAAAAATTTAGAAATAGGCATATGTACACAAGAAAAATAAAGCATGATAGAATTAGAATTTTTTTAAAAATTTTTTTGTTGAATCACCATGTGGAAAGTTACAAAGCTTTCGGGCTTAAGTCTCAGTTATACAATGCTCAAACACCCATCCCTTCACCAGTGCACATATTCTACCACCAGGAACCCCAGTATACCTTCCCCCAGCCCTGTCCCCCACCTCCCACCTGTGTGGCTGATAAATTTCACTTTACTTTTCTCTTTACTTTGATTACATTCAATATTTCAACAAGAAACTCACTATTATTGTTTGGAGTTTCCCCCCCAAAGTCAGACCTGTTGAAAAGGAAGCATTTGATAATTTGTTTTCCATTGCTGGCAATGAAAAGATATGAGGTTTTGGATTTCTGTATTTTAGTAACTAAGTCCAGGGAAATTTCTGTCAGAAATTGCATCACTGAAAGATTGTACCTCCCTTTTGTGGTCATCATAAGATGGTGGCTGGGGATCAGATCACAGTCTAGAGACATTTCTGCAAGAAGCTTCTGGTACCCAAAGAAGTTTAGCTGACCTTCGGGGCCATGTTCGTGCAGCAGCGGAGAGGCCACACAAGTGCGGCCGCCACAGTTACATGTCGGTGGAGGGCAGCCAGAATTAGAATGTTTAATCTAGCTATATTTCTTTTCTTTCTTTGCTTTTTTGATTAAATTACTGTGAGATACAGTTACAAAGCTGTTCAAGATCAGTTTTCAGTCATACAATATTCAGACACCCATCCCTCTACCAATATACATTTCCTAGCACCAATGTCCCCAGATTCCTTCTGATCATCCACACCACCCCAAACTCGCACCCAACAGCCTGTCTCTATGACAGATGCTCTTCCTCTTATTCTTCCTCTTCTTCCTCCTCTTCCTCAGTTTCCTCCTCCTCTTCTTCTTCTTCCTTCTCCTCCTCCTCTCCCTCCTCTTCCTTTTCTTCTTCTTCTTCTTCCTCTCTTTCTCTCCCCATCCTCTCCCTCTCTCTCCCTCATTTTTTTCTCCTTTTGGGAATTATGGTTTGCAATACAGATACTGAGAAGTCAGCGTGTTTGTTCCTTTATCTACTTTCAACACACAGTTCTTATTCAAAGCAATCTTTTCCAACTGTCATTGTCATAGCAGTTCCTTCTCTATCCCAACTGCCTTCTCCCCCAGCACTTGAGGTAGGCTTCCAACCATGGACCAATCCTCCTGGATCTCATTTCTACATTCTTTGGGTATTAGTCTCATATTATATATATTTTTTACATCCTACAATAAGTGCAATCATTCTATGTCTGTTCCTCTCCTTCTCACTCACTTAACTCATCATGTCCATCCATTAATAACTGAATTTCATGACTTAATTTTTCCTAACAGCTGCATAGTATTCCATTGTGTAGATGTACCATAGTTTCTTTAACCAGTCATCTATTCTCAGGCACTTGGGCTGTTTCCAGATTCTGGCTACTGTGAATGCTGCAATGAACATTAAAGTGAAGATGGCATTTCTGTTGTGTGTTTTTGCATAAAAATGAAATACAAATGGCCAAAAGATACATGCAAAAATTTTCCATTTTAATAACCATTAGAGAGATGCAAATAAAAATGAGATATCAACTCACAACACAGAGATAAACACAAATCAAAAATAAGAAGAACAGTGCCACACGACCTCATATCTCCTCATTCTCAGCAATGGAAAACAAATTATCAAATGCTTCCTTACCAGCAGGTCTGACTCTGGGGGGGAAACTCCAAACAATAATAGTGAGTTTTTTTGTTTGTATGTAATCAAAGTGAAAAGAAAGTAAAGTGAAATTTATCAACTACACAGGCAGGGTGGGGGGATGGGGGTTGGGGGGTTGGGGGGAGGTTTATTGTGGCTCTTGGTGGTGGAATATGTGCACTGGTGAAGGGATGGGTGTTCGAGCATTATGTAACTGAGACTTAAGCCTGAGAGCTTTGTATCTTTCAACATGGTGATTCAATTAAAAAAATTAATTAAAAAATAAATAAAAAATAAGAAGAACAGTCAGTATTGGTACAGTTGAGGGGGAGAAAGGGACTATCCTTCATTGTTCATGGGAATGCTGACTGGTCTAGACTTTTTGGAAAAAATTCATGCGGTAATTCCTAAAAACCTAGAAATTTAGCTTCATATGACCCAGTAATACTACTTCTAGCTACATTTCTAAGAGTCAATCACTGTTTCCAGTGATTGACTATGGGACACCAAGTGAATAAATACACAGTGATAATATGTATTCATATATAACTTTATACTTAGGGCTAACTATCTTTTAGTATACTTGTATTAATAAATCAATTCAAACTTAAAATCTTTCACTGTCACTGTCATCCCATTGCTCATCGATTTGTTAGAGCGGGCACCAGTAACATCTCTTATTGTGAGACTTATTGTTACTGTTTTTGGCATATCTAATACACCACGGGTATCTGGCCAGGCTCTGCTGTGCGGATGCAATACTTTCGGTAGCTTGCCAAGCTCTCCGAGAGGGGCGGAAGAATCGAACACAGGTCAGCTGCGTAAAAGGTGAACGCCCTACTGCTGTGCTATCACTCTAGCCCAAAATCTGTGAAATTTTAAAATATGGATATTATAGTGATTCTAAGTGTTGGTTAATAAGCTATTTTTTAATTTCTGGAAGAAAAGTAAATGGTTCTAAATGTTGACTTTCATTGATGGAGAGATGGTATAGGGGTTAATTCGATTATTATGCAATTGGCTGACCCTGGTTTGAGCCCTGAACATACAGTCCCCAAATCATGCCAGATATGATCACTGAACATAGAGTCAGGAATAAGCCATGAACACTGCTAGGCATAGCTCCCATACAAAACACGTCTCTGCATCTCCTTTATAAAACTGAATATACACATTGACTCAGAAATATCAGCATTATTTATTCAATACCAAAAGAAGCATATGACAACAAAAAGGCCTACATAAGAGTGCTCATAATGGTATTTACATAGCATTCAAAACCATAATCACAACTCAAATATACACAAGAGGCATATTAATAAATTATAGTTTATATACTCAATTTTTATAATATTTCTAAGTAATAAGAAAAATATGAACTATTTCTAAACATAACAGGTAATAATTTGTGTGTGCAGGTGATGGAATCATACCCAGTTGGTACTATGCATCCAGGTTTAAACTAGGTCTGTCATGAGCAAGGCAAGCACCATAACCACCATCCCCAGCCCAACAGGTCAGAATATTTTTTAATGTCAAAGAATCCAGGCATAAAAGAATATGTGTTCTATCACTCCATTTCTGTAGTTTTAGTATAGGCAAAACCATGGTATGTAACAGAAATAAGAAAAGTGCTTCCTTCTATGTGTATAGAAAAGATTGTCTGGGTTGATAGATGGGTTGATAGAAAGTGGGAAGTTTTTGAGACCACAGATACCCTCTAAATCATGCTACAAATAGAAAGTTAGCAAATGTAAACATTTGTCACCATGATTCATTAACCTTAGATATAAGAATTGTGAGATAGAAAAAGAGGGAGATGCTCCGGACCCCAAAGTGAGCCGATAACACCAGGATGCCCCAGACAGAGAAGGTGCTGTCTCCCCACATTTTCTAGATGGAATCCCGGCAACACTGAGCTTCTACTAACATGGTTCCAATATGTCGGGACCAGGACTATTTCTCCAAACCGCACAGCTTTTGCCAAGCAATCTTTCCTGATATACCAAAAGAAAAAAAAAAACGCTCAGGAACGGCTCCTCCGCCCCTGAATGGCCATAATCCCACAGGCACACAAATCAATCTCGGAACATAGTGGCTGTTGGCAGATATACTCCTGAGCTATGAACTAAGCTACAACCCCATTCCTTTTCCACTTTGTGACAGCATGGCGACTGCCACCTTTCAGAGCCAATTTGACAGAGAGGTAGGAGCTTGCAGTGATGGGGCATGTGGGAAATCTTGCGATGGGGTGGAGGGGGGCAGAACTGGCTCTGCTCCCCACCCAAATAAGACCCTCAAGCGGCTGCCCATGAGCAGCTCCTCCACTCCTAACAGCCATGATCCCAGAGGCACACAAACCAATCTCTGAACGCAGCAGCTGCTGGCAGAAATACCTCTGAACTTCATTACTAAAATACCAGAATTCCAAAACTGCACGGCTGCTTTTGCGACCATGCAACATCATATGCTCTTCATTATCAGCAATAGAAAACAAATGACCTAGTAATGCCTTTTTGTGGCATCAATTTTGGGGGAAAATTCCAAATAATAATAATGGGTTTTCTGCCGAGAATGGAATGTAATCAAAGTAAAGAGAGAGTAAAATGAAAATAATCTGCCACACAGACAGGATGTAGAGTGGGAGGGGGGTATACTGGGGTTCTTGGTGATGGAACATGTGCACTGGTGAAGAGATGGGTGTTTGATCATTGTATGACTGAGACTTAATTCTGAAAGCTTTGTAACTGTTCTCACTGTGATTCAAGAAAAAAAAAAGAAATAGATTTAAAAAATTGAGATAGAAAAAGAAAGAAGAAAAATGTCTGCAATTGAGGCAGACTTCAGGGGGTGGGGTGATGGGCTGGGAAAGAAGCTGGGGAATTCTGGAAGGAAAAGTGCACTTGTGAAGGGTAGGTTTTCAAATATTATGTGACCTAAACTCAACTATAAACAACTTTGTGATTGAATGGTTGAATGATTGAATATCTCACAGTGATTAAATAACAAAAATTTAAAGATTTGTTTTACTTGTATGTAAATTACATCATAGTAATAAAGTTATCATAAAATAAGATAGTACAATAATGAATATTAATAGATCCAAGGGTTAAAAATGTTCTCACCTCTCTTTTCCTGAGAAGAAAGAAAGATGGAAAATGTTTCTTAAAACAACAATACTCATGCTGAAGATTGAATAGGAATGTTCCAATAAAGTAATTTGGGGAAGAAAATTTACAAATTCATGCAAAGGTATGAATCTAGGGAGACCTGAACTGATTAACAACAGATCATGGCTTAAAAGAAAATGAAATCATCAGAGGCCAGCAATGATGGATTTAGTAGTGTGGACAGGGCTTAAACTGTGAGAAGTTTTCTGAGTCAAACTAACAAATTGTTACTTCATACCACAGGTCTTTATTGGGATAATGAAGTCACATAACAACTTTAGATTTTTTTTCATCTAACATCATTATTTTATAGTTTCTGACTTTTATTTGTCCTTGGAACTCATAATGACATAATCTGCTTAGTTCTTTTTGGAAAGTTTAATGCTTTTATAAATTTGGCCATTTGCAATATCTGGGAAGAGCGTGAAAATAGTGCAGACATAGAAACTTCTCATAAAACTAACACAGAAGCAATAATCTGACAAGCCTGTAGTTGGGGAATGTTTTCAGGGAGTGATTTAAAGAGAGTATTCTTTTTATTTTTGTATTTTTGGCCCTGAGGTTACTATTATAGGTTAAAGTTCAACAATACTAGTTGAAATTGAAAAGTATCTCTTGGAATGGAAAATATGGTTGAAGGAGTTTCTAAGAATCAAAAGGAATATATTAAAAAGACAATTAAGGCTTACACTCTTAAAATATTGCCAGAAACCCCTAGGTAAGACTCTAGCAATTCAGAAGCCTACTGTTAGAGAATCATCCACATAAGTACTATATGAAAATGAAAATTTTCTGATAGAGGAAAACTACTTTTTTCCATGAATCTGAGGATTGCTCATCATAGTTCAGAATATTTCGTCCTATGATTTCATTATTTACGCTGTCATTATATTTTCCCTTTATGTTTCAAAAGTTCTTACTATTTACAAGTCCTATTGCTTAAAAAAGCCCAATATTGAGAGTGTAGTTAGATAGTGTGTATCTAGCATGCCACAGTTCTTAGGATAAACCTCCAGTACAAATATTTTTCTCTTCTCCCCCTCATAGAAAAATGATCACAGTCTGGTAATGCCCTTCAAAGATAGGCAGGACAAAAAGTACTTTAATTTCATAAAGTAAAAAATATTAGACCTTTTTTTCTATTCAATAACTGACCCTGCCATATACAACATACTTCTAAATCATCTGGCTCCAAAATTATACTTGAGGGGTCAGGGATGCAGTTCAAATGGTAAAGCACATGTAACACATATATGAAACCCTGGGTTCAATCCCTATGATCCTCAGGACTGACAGGAATGACCTCACAGCAGTAATAAAAGATCATACTGTCAAAAGCAAAAAATAAACATTGTTACAGATCTTTACTACATTTTGCTGCTAGTTTCAACTATGTTTATTTACATTATATCCTATTTTCTGTAATAATCCATACTATGCAATCATGTTTTATACATGGCATCAAACTTTTAATCCCTTTGTCCTTAGCATTTTGCCCTACTAGACTTTTTAATGAAAGCAATGCTCCAGAAGATGCAATATAATATTCTTATTCTTTCACATCCCATCTACTTGACAAGTTATTTGCTTTTCCTTATCTCAAAGTTTTATGGTTACTGAGGGCTGCATCTACAAATATGAAGGGACCTTGGAGACTGGGGTCTGATTAAATGAGAAAGTGTCAGCCTTGCATACAAAGAGACCTGAATTCAATCTCCAGCACAATCAAAAAAACTAAAAAGCAAAGAAAGGACCCTAACAAACAGAGTTTCTAACAGAAAATACCACACACTATTTCTATCTTTTTTAACAATTATCGTTTGAAGATATAAACCCATATATTAGGCCACTCACCACATGTTCAGATGAGCCTCATGCATGAAGGAACTGGCAGAAGAACCCAGGTATGCAGGATCCGGGCCGAGATCTCCAAGGCTACTCGGATCGGGACTGGCCTCTTCCACCAAGATTCCCCATTTTTCAGTAGCTAGGCAGCCACACCCACAAACTGCCCTTGGGGCCATATAATCCCATTAATGGCCAACATCCAGAGACTATGAAACGAAGCTCACAGTCACGGGACATCTGATAGCCTACTTCTCCCTCTTGGAGAACCTGGCAAGCTACTGAGAGCTTACTGCCTGCACAGGAGAGCCTGGCAAGCTACCATGGTGTATTCATATGCCAAATACAGTAACAATGCTGGGTCTCATTCCCTTGACCCTGAAGAGCCTCTAATGCGGCACTGTTAGAAAGGATGAGTAAAATGAGACTGCTAAATCTCAGGGCTAGGATTAATCGAGACATTACTGGGCCCACACAAGCAAATCATTGATCAACGGGATGACAGTGATACAGTGATACAGTGATATTACCCATATCATTAGTCTATCAAGAGCTCTTTGCTCCTTTTGTTATTATTTTTAATTCTGCCTGTAAAACAACCTGTATATACTTTGTAGAGCACTACTTCTGAGGATAAGAGAAAACTTCCTCACACACTTGGGGCTCCTCTGAGTATGGACAATTGGACCTATTATCATCAAGACATATTTGTAGGAGAAAAAGTAAAAATTTGATATTATACATACATGAAGAATTTTCATGGCTATAAATTACATGAAATGGAGTGATCCAGAGATATATAATCTGGTTAAGAATATAGGGACTTATATAGAAGTCAGAGATATAGAATACTGTACTTGACTTGCATGTGGTGACTCAGGTTTGATCCATAGAACCACGTATGGTTCCTGCAGCCCCACTAGGAGTGATGCTTGAGCACAGATCTAAGATTAAACTCTGAGCACTGCCAAGTAGGACCACCCCCCAAAACAAAAACCAAAAATATATACAGGCATCCCTTCACATGACAAGAAGGGATGTCTTGACATTTTTCTTTTAGGTTTAAAAAAAAAACATGATTATTTTTGCAAGTGCTGTGAGGAGATAAAGGAAAAGGTACTCTCATATACTGTGAGTAATAATGTAAATTGATCCAATACCTATAAAAAACATTGTGAGGATTTCTTAAAAAGTAATCTACATGATTAATCAAGATATTTATAAAAAAATTTGACAATTAAACATCAATCTTCTATATGATTAATCAGTTTATTTTTGGGAATTTGTTTAAAAAACGCAAAAACATAAATCTAAAGCTATATAGCTATATCTCTGTTCAGTATAGTTCTTTTCACATGGTCAAGATAAAAAAATGTGGAGCTGGAGCAATAGCACAGCGGATAGGGCGTTTGCCTTGCATGCGGCCGACCCGGGTTCTAATTCCAGCATCCCATATGGTCCCTGAGCACCACCAGGGATAATTCCTAAGTGAAGAGCCAGGAATTACCCCTGTGCATCTTCGGGTGTGACCCAAAAACCAAAAAAAAAAAAAAAGATATGAAAATAAAAGTGTGTTATTTCTTCCTTCTATCTTTGGAGAAGCCATTGTTCTCCTTTGGGTGCATTTCTTTTTCATTTATTTTTACTAAAAACCTATATGCTTCAATTTTTGTTCTCTCTTGAACTTCATTTCTTTGAGAAAGATGATCAAACCAAAATGTGACAGCATTGACTTCCACTTTTTCTAGAAAATAAAATCAAACCCGAAGTCATTCTATCCTGAAGACAACTCCCCCCATTTTGGGTGACAGTGATTAACTCCCATGCACATTATATAGATCTAATAGGTCACAGTGTGGCTTATTTTTTATGGAGCAGGTGGCGGGGGGGGGAAGTGGGTTACAGTGATTTGTTTATTTTCCAAATTACCAACTACAAAAGAAAAATATGATAATTTTATGATTATCTTAGTAATATGACCAACTTTCCTAATTTAAATTCAGGAACTTTTTCTATGTAAATTAAAACTTTCAAATATTATCAAAATTTTAAAATCTCACAGGTTGGCTTCATATCTGTGAGGCTGATAGGACTTTAAGGTCCATGCATAGATATTACATGGCACTGGGGGCAGTTTCTGGGTGTGACCGCTTAGCTACTGGAAAATGGGGGATCTGGGTGGAAGAGATATTACAAGCCCCCCCACCCCCCACCTCCCTCACTCCCTGTGTAATTTCATCAACAGCATATATCGAGAGACTATAAAACCAGGCTCTTTGAACAGAGCGACGCAGAGTCTTGCCTTCGAGCCTGGCTGTCTTCACCAGGGCCTCTCTGAGGGGGTGGATTGAGTTTCCCTCTTGGCCTCAAGCAGAGTCCCCACAGCTAAAGGCCTCCAGAACCCAGTCACAGCCATGCTCAAGACCCATCTCCACACATTTGGACGAGCCTCACCCGTGAAGTAACTGGCAGAGGAATCCAGGTGTGTGGGACCCGGGGCTGAGATCTCCAAGTCTACTCAGATCGGGACTAGGCCTCTTCTGCCCAGATTTCCCGTTTTCCAGTACCTGGACAGTCACACCCAGGGACTGCCCCTGGCGTCGTGTAATCCCATCAACAGCCAATATCCAGGGACTATAAAACCAAGCTCCCTGGTTTTATAGCCTAGTTCTCCCTCTTGGAGAACCTGGCAAGCTACGGAGAGAGTTTCCTGCCTGCATGGGAGAGCATGGCAAACTCCCCGTAGTGTATTCATATGCCAAAACCAGTAACAATGATGGGTCTCAATGTCCTGACCCTGAAAGAACCTCCAATGCAGCATCGTTGGGAAGGATGAGTAAAGAAAGGCTTCTAAAATCTCAAGGCTAGGATGAATGGAGACATTTCTGAGACCACTTGAGAAAATAGATGATCAACAGGATGATGATGATGATGATGATGATGATGATGATGATGCATAAATATTATGTAGGAATCAGTGAAGACATTCATGGTTCCTGATCTCACAGAAACTCACTTTGCCAACAACATTGTGACAAGTCAGGCAGTAGCCAAATAGCACTTTCTGTGCTGCAATTATCTCCTTATGTTCTGTGGCACATTTTTGTAGTCACAGGTAAAGAAACAGTCAAAGAGACCAGTGATAAATAAGTAAATGAAAATATTATATTTATGTTTGATGGAATGCTTAGCTATTAGAAAATATAAAATCTTATCTTGTCTTTTGCTATAATATAGATGGAACAGAAAGCCATACCAAGAAGTAAAGATAACAAGTCAGAAGGGTAAAGACATCATCATCATCATCATCATCATCATCATCATCATCATCATCATCATCCCGTTGATCATCGATTTTCTCAAGCAGTCTCAGCAACGTCTCCATTCATCCTAGCCCTGAGATTTTAGAAGCCTCTCTTTACTCGTCCTTACCAATGATGCCGCACTGGAGGCTCCTTCAGGGTCAGAGGAATGAGACCCAGATTTTTTACTGGTTTTGGCATATAAATACACCATGGGGAGTTTGCCAGGTTCTCCCATGTGGGCAGGAAACTCTCAGTAGCTTGCCAGGTTCTCCCAGAGGGAAAAGTAGGCTATTAAGATGTTGGCTATAAGCTTCCGGGAGCTTGGTTTTATAGTCTCTGGATGTTGGCCGTTGGTGGGATTACACGGCACTGGGGGCAGTCCCTGGGTGTGACCACCTAGCTACTGGAAAATGGGAAATCTGGGTGGAAGTCCCGATCTGAGCAGGCTTGGAGGTTTCAGCCCCAGGTCCCACACACATAGGTTCCTCTGCCAGTACCTTCATGCGTGATGCTCGTCCGAACGTGTGGAGAGGGGCCTTGAACATGGCTGTGGCTAGGTTCTGGAGGTCTTCAGCCATGTATGCTCTGGGTAAAGGCATATGCCGGATAATTTGTGGACAATCTTGTGGAGAAAGTGAGAGAAAATACAAAGTCCAGTGAAAACAAACTGTTAATTCCTAGCCACCCTACTGAATTCACCAAAGAGGATTGAATATAGTAACTGAAAGCATGGAGGCAGTTTAGGGACTGTGATATAGAGTATTGGCTCTTTGGCTGTAGGTAGGCACAGTGTGGTGATATTAAACACATAAAGTTTTGGGTTTTGTATACCAAGATTCCTCAATAATATCTTTGAAAATATTAGGTTTTAATTAGGTGACTACATAAACACTGATAAACCTATATCTCTTTAGTACTTTCAAATCACATCCTTCTAAATCATAAAAAGAGAGAACAGTCAATATGAAGATAGCTCATGTGGTAGAGTATATTTAAAATAATAGGAATTCTTTATGCAATCCTAACAGACTTCCAGAGGATAATATTTAAACTTAATTCTGTTTACTGGCCTACTCTGCCAATAACATTCAAAACAAAAAAGTTTGCCTTTTCTGATTTGAGTAGTAATTATGTAGTTAAAAGTTTACCTATTTGGGAAGACTGATCCATCAGTATTTATCTGTAATTAATCTTTTCCTGCAATCAAACATAGACCAGGTGATTAATAGTCAGATGAATATTCAGAGGTTCATTTACTGATGGCTGGTGTTTGCTCTCTGCTCAAAAACCTCCTCTTTAGTACTCTAAGAGACTTAAACCAACATTTAGTCAAGTTTTCCCAGGAACTCAGATTAATTCTATATCTCACTGATCTATACTCTCATTTAAATGTCCTCTTTTGTGTCTGCCTAATGTCCCTCCCCTTTCTCATATATTTCAAAATCAAATCCAAACATTAATCCAAGATAGTTAGCTGAGAATGTCAATATCGCAAAGTGGCCATTTTCTCTTTGCAGGTTTTGATGCAGATTCTCAAAATAAATAAATAAATAAATAAACTCACCCAAAACCCATCACCACCACCATCACCACCACCAACAACAGTAAATCCTTTCTGTTCATTGAATTTTTTTCCTCCAAAAAATAATAAAGCATACTGAATTCCTAATCAGTACCACAGAAAATGACTTTATTTAGAAATAGGATTTTTGTACGTTAGTTTTAGTTAATTACACAAGAATAGGGTGAGCCTTCAGTTCAAAATTCTTGTGTCCTCCTAAAATACTAAGTGATAACACAGGAAGGGATTGCTATGTGGAGAGATACAATTCATACAGGAGAATACCATATAACTAAAGACAAATGCAGAAGCGGGAATGATGAATCTATAGGCCACGGTATGCCAAGAACAGCTGGCCACCACCCAAAACCAAGGATTTTATCCTGTTTTAGAGAAAATATTGCACTAACACCCTGATCTTGAACTTCCATCCAAGATATAACAGGATACATTTCTGTTTCTCTCAACTACCTGTTTTAGAGTACTGTATTAAGACTATCCTAGAAAACTAATGCTATAAAATGATGAGACTAACTTGTATTGATCCGTTCTACCTAAGACTTTATTAAAATACACTCATAAATGTGTGAACTCATTCTAAATTTAGGAGCAAAGAAGGGAAAAGCTCCTAGATTTGATTAATAAATTTCACTAAAAGTTCCTAAGAGATTAGCACTGCAATGCACGGCCGTCATGTTGTTCATTGATTTGCTCAAGCGGGCTCCACTAACGTCTCCATTGTGAAACTTGTTGTTACTGCTTTTGGCATATCTAATATGCCACAGATAGCTTGGCAGGCTTTGCTGTGCAGGCAGGATACTCTCAGTAGCTTGCCGGGCTCACCGAGATGGACGGAGGAATCGAACCTTGGTCGGCCACGTGCAAGGCAAACTCCCTATCCACTGTGCTATCGCTCCAGTCCTCCTAAGAGATTAAAGTTCATAAAAGATTAAGTTTTGTTTAATCTGCACCTTATATTTTAGTATGCAAACCTTACCTCCAAAAATAGTGAGAAAGGGAATCCAAGCAGAGAGGAAAGCATGCATTTCTTTCCCAATGTTTTCACAGAAATTCTTTTTTTTTTCTTTCTTTGTAAAAGTGTTTTGATTTTAGTCCACACATAGTGTGTTTAGGAATTATTCATTCCTCTGTGCTCAGGAGTGACCACTGGAAGTGCTTTGGGAAATAAAAGTGGTACTGGGTAATTATAACAGGGGTCAGTGTCATGTAGGCAAGCCCCTTGCCTCCTGAACTATTTCTCTGGTCCTTGGCAGTAATTATTTTTAAGCATAAAGCCATAAAAATAGTTAGTAATTTTAGTTTTGTGTTCACAAAACAAATTTAATTGTCTTTCATTTGGATATGACTTTTTAAAATCAGGTTAGACTGTTACAGCTCAGATAATAAAACATTAGAAAATGTAACACTCCATACAAAAGCAGGATCTCAAACAGACACCTGCAGTGAAAACCAAGTGGTGATAAATTCATGCTTTTGAATTATATACATAAATCTAAGACTAATAAAATCTCAAAATACTGGGGCCGGAGCGATAGCACAGCGGGTAGGGCGTTTGCCTTGCACGCGGCCGACCCGGGTTCGATCCCCGGCATCCCATATGGTCTCCCAAGCACTGCCAGGAGCAATTCCTGAGTGCAAAGCCAGGAGTAACCCCTGAGCATCGCTGGGTGTGACCCAAAAAGAAAAAAAAATTAAAATCTCAAAATACTATCCTCATTTATAGCAGACTACTTTTGTTGTTTAATATTCTTGGTTCTAAAGGAAAGTGTATCTATTATTTTATCTCAGTATATAGTCATAAAAATTAAACCTTACCAAATGTTGCTGATAATTTACCTATTGCAAATATGTTCCTTATGTCCTCCAAACAAACTATTATTATTCATTTTTCTATTGTCATTTTCTCTGAAAATAGTTTACCTTCCACATACAGAGAGGCTACAATATATCTAAAGTATATGAAGCTTATAAAAGTAAATTGGAAACAATTTCTATGGCAATTCCTAAGTGCCACTAACTTTGAGGACTTCAGAAAGATTATGGTGTCAAATTTTCTGTAATACTTAACTTTGCCAGTCCTCTAATAAGAATTTGCATTACTGCTTTCAAAATAAGTTAGTTTACCTGTTTGTGGATGGACTTCAAATATTTTAGCGGCTCATGGATTAATACAACATTTAAATTGTATATTGAATGTCAAGGTAGATGTATACATGTACATGACCTCACATTTTGTTTTAATGCTGTATCATGACTTACAATAATATTAACGCTAACTTTTTAGGCATGCAATATTATTGTGCCATATCTACTACCAGAGTTTCAGTATTCCTCCATGATATTCCCTAGATCCTTTCTCACTTCAGAGAGGTTTACCCCAGCAGTAATACACTAAAGCAATGCCAATCAGTACTCAGGATGCTATGTAATGTCGGTGATCAAAACCATCACAACATTCCTGCTAGGTATGAACTTCATCCCCTTACGCTATCCCCTTGGTTGATGTTCCTGCTATCATTAAATGGGGAGAAACAAAACTTTGCAGATTCACAGAGACAGGTTTACATTCCAGATTCCAAAGAGCAATATATTTCTAAGAAAACAACCTTGAGCCTGTTTTTCTAAATTAAAATACCATGAACAAAATAAGAAGCAAACACAAAGTGATGGAGGCAGTATTAAAGTGTGACACTAGTGGTGGGATCAGTATTGGAACATTAGATATCTAAAACTCAATAATTACTTTGTAAATCACAATGTTTCAATAACAAATAAATAAAAGTGCATTGAACTAACAAAATAAACACTGCAGAGCTGGTTAGAAAGCATGATGGATGGGATGTTTACCTTGTACAGGGGCAACTCAGTTTCAATCCTCAGCAGCCCATATAGACTCCCAAGCCCACCAAGAATGATCCTTGAGAACAGAGAAGCAGTAAGCAATCAGCACTGTCAGGTGTGATCCCCACTCCCCCCAAAAAAAAGTGTGCTGAAAATATTATCAAGTTTGTATAAGAAGGTAGCTATGAAAATAAGTAGCTATGAAAACTTAACCAATAACATTAATATTATATCTCAAAGGAGATTACAAATGTCTGTATCTAGGGTTAGAGAGATAACTCAATGCATTGAAATCTTTGCCTGGCCTATGCAGGCACAGAAATTGATTCCCTGCTCTGTTCTGTCCCTTGCCTGCTGCTGGGTTTATACTTGGTGACTCTGAGGACCAATGGAGCTGAGCAGTAAGTACCACATTGCCAAGGCCAAGTTTTGAGCTCTGCCTGAGTATTCTTGGGAGTGGCCCCAGCGCCCCTGAGCACTGCTTGAGTGACTTTCCCCAGAATTTGCATCTAACTTGAATTATTAGATATGTGAAGCTTCAACATATCTCTCCACTTTGTTTAGGCCTCTCACACTATGTTCAACAGAGGCATATTTTGAATGTGTTTGATATAAATTTATCAAACACAAATAGAACATTTTATTAATATAAGATACTAATTAGTCTATGTCTTCTCATTATGAGAAGCTATGCCCAGTAGCTTGTAAAGGAACATTGTTTAGCATTACCAGACCCCCCCCAAAAATTTTACAGGTATACCAAATAGGAACATTGTACTTTTGAATAATGAGGAAACCTGCAGTTAGTTAATTACCAGAAAACAATGAACTAACTATGGTACATTTACACAGTAACTAAGCCAAATTTGATAATTAGACTTTGAAATGTCATATATTTACAAATAAAGATAAAACTAAAAGTCAAATTTGGGACTTTAGAAGAGAAAATCAAATAAATAAAATAAATTTGCTGATTTCTTTACTCCTGAACAAGACTATTTCCAAGAGACAAACATTGAGGGTATTGAGGTTTCTTTGATGATTCAATGTCAAAAATTTTCTTTTTATTTTTTGTTATTTTTATTGTTTTTGGATGATTCCCCGTGGTGTTCAGGGTTTACTCCTGGCTCAGTACTCAGGGACCACTCCTGAATAGGCTTTGGCCACCACATGTAATGCCATGATCATGCCGTGGTCAGCCACAGGTAAGCAGTGTGTATTAGTGTGTATTTTTTTTACTATCACTCCAGTTCCTGTAGTGTCAAAACTTAACCAGAACTTAACTCATTCCACATGAGTTATACCACTCAGTCACACCTCCAACCCTAGAGTGGAGGTATTTAATGGCCTTCTTCAATGGCCTCCTAATAGCATCAGACCTTTGGCTAGTTCCTGCTATATAGTAAAGATGTAAACTTACTGATAAATGAGTCCTTCTCACTTTCCTGATTAAAACCTGACTCACAGAGGTAGTCACTAACCTAGATGAAACAGGATTTCCTTGTTATGATTCTTTCAAAACAACACTTTCTGACAAAAATACCACTTTAAATGTATAGGACAAGCTTCAAGTGTATCTTTTGAGGAATTATACTCATAAATTTAGCATTTGCAAAACAATTTATGATTATAAATCACAATAAGTTAAAGAAAGAAAGGAGAAAGAGAGAGGATGGAGAAAGAAAGAGCAAGAGAGTATGAGAGAGAGACAGGAGAGAGGAAAAGAGATGGAATGACAGTGGATGTTGCACATATTCTTGTTATTCACAAATCAAAATGTGACCATTTACCTTGTATTTACCTTTCCTGTTCTTCTATGCCTATAGCTCTAATCTTTAATAGAACTAAAATCCTATGTTCAGAATAAAATTAAACCACGTATCTAAGCTTTATCGTCCTAAAAGAAAGTAACTCTCTTTGCATTTCAATTATAGGGGCCTGTTTTACAGCTAAAAGTTCTACACTTAATAAAGAAAATCAAAACTTTTTTTTATCAGTGACCTTTACAGGCTTGGAGCTAAAGTTTAGACAAAAACTAACCATCCATATACCTGGCCTCATTAGAAGAGATAAGCATGATGGCCTGTGATGTTACCTTTATAGATATGATGAAAGGAAAGGGATTATAGCTTATTCTGAGCGTACCATGTGCAGAAAGAACAGAAAGTTAGGACAAAAATTGTGTTAAACTAAATGTTTTCAGACCCAAGAAATGAAATGGTTTTAAAAATGCATTCTTCAAACAGCCCCCAGTAACATATAACTTCATCTTTAAAGATTATTTTCAAACCTTTCCTACAGGTTCTAAAGAGGAATTTTTAAAACAACTTTAAGAAACTCAAGAGCTCTACGTCTATGAATTAATATACCACCATAAGGATTTTTATTCTCATATGTGAAAATATTCGAGAAAAGCTTTGCAAACTTTTTAATCTTTCATCTAAATCAGCTGCACCAATTTTGTCTCAGTTCTAATGCTTTCATATTTGTTCATCTGTTGCTTTTAGATTAACTGTTGTCATTTCAATTAAAAGTTCCCCCACAAATATCATCTTTCTTACCATTTGAAGTTGTTTGCATTTGCTTGTTCTTAACATTTTTGGTGTTAGTCCTTAAAATGCCTTTGATAAATTCAATTAAAATCCAAATATTTTTTTTAAATTTTTTATTGAGTTACCATGTGGAAAGTTACAAAGTTTTCAGGTTTAAATCTCAGTTATACAATGCTCGAATACCCATCCCTTCACCAGTGCTCATATTCCACCACCAAGAATCCCAGTATAGCTCCACCTGGCCCCCTCACACCCCTAACCCCCCACGCCCCTAACCCCCCCACCCTAAGCCCCCCCCGCCTGTGTAACTAATAAATTTCACTTTACTTTCACTTTGATTGCATACAATATTTCAACAAAACTCACTATTATTGTTTGGAGAGTCTCTCCCCTAAGGTCAGACCTGCTGAAAAGGAAGCATTAGATAATTTGTTTTCCATTGCTGAGGATGAAGAGGTATGAGATCGAGTGACCACACTTAGTGGCCTCTCAATTTTGGGTTTCTGTAATTTAGTATTTTAGTAACTAAGTCCAGAGAGATATCTGTCAGAAGTTGCATCGTTGCCAACTTGTACTTCTCAGTTACATTATATTCCACATATGAGTGCAATCTTTCTATGTCTGTCTCTTTCTTTCTGACTCATTTCACTCAACATGATACTTTCCATGTTGATCCATTTATATGCAAATTTCATGACTTCATGTTATCTCTGTTTTCACTTGCTTGGCCAGTGGCGTGTAAGGGCATTCAGGTAGGAAAGGAAGAAATCAAGCTCTCACTATTTGCTGATGATATGATATTATACTTAGAAAACCCTAAAACGTCTACCAAGAAACTCCTAGAAACAATAGACTCGTATAGTAAAGTTGCAGGCTATAAAATCAATACCCAAAAGTCCATGGCTTTCTTATATGCAAATAGTGAGAGAGAAGAAAGTGACATGATAAAAGCTATCCCATTCACAATTGTGCCTCAAAAAATCAAATACCTCGGAATCAGCTTAACTAAGGAGGTAAAGGACTTGTATAATGAAAACTACAAAACGCTACTTCAGGAAATAAAAGAAGACATGAGGAAATGGAAAAATATCCCCTGCTCATGGATTGAAAGAATTAATATTGTCAAAATGGCAATTCTCCCCAAAGCATTGTACAAATTCAATGCGATCCCTATAGGGATACCCTTGTCATTCTTCAAAGAAATGGAGCAAGCGCTCCTGAAATTCATGTGGAACAATAAGCCCCCACGAATAGCTAAAGCAATTCTTGGGAAAAAGAAAATGGGAGGAATCAACCTCCCCAACTTCCAACTCTACTACAAAGTGGTAGTCATTAAAACAGCTTGGTACTGGAACAAAGGCAGAGTGGCAGACCAATGGAACAGGGTGGAATAATCTGACACATCCCCCCAAATATATGACCATCTAATCTTTGATAAGGGAGCAAAAAAGGCGAAGTGGAGCAAGGAAAGCATGTTTAACAAATTGTGCTGGCAAAACTGGACAGCTACATGCAAAAAAAATGGGCTTAGACCTCCACCTATCACCATGTACAAAAGTCAGATCAAAATGGATTAAGGACCTCAACATCAGACCAGAATCCCTAAGGTACATTGAAGACAAGGTCGGCAAAACCCTCCACGACATTGAAGCCAAAGGTATCTTAAAATCCAAATATTTTAACTGTAATACTTTTGATAACATTGGAACTAAATTTCATGTCTAAGTAAAGATGACTCCTTAATATTCATAATTAGCACAGATGCAACAAATTTAACAAAATTACTGCTAATCATTTACATTTACTAACTTACATTTCTTGGTCAAGTACTCTCAAGTAGATTAAGTAGATTATAGATGCATAATCTAAGAACTCATTGATATCTCATTTGTTACAAAATAGGGAATAGATTTTTGTCATCAAATTTTAATTTTTAATTTTAATGACATTTCTATTTCACTACCTTGATACACAGAGAAAATTACTTTAAACTCATACATATGTGTATAGAATTGCAAAGAAAAGATAATAAGACCTAATGTAATTCTGAAACTAATACTTAAATAGTAACCCGCTCTTTATCTTAATGGAGTATCTTTCCTTTGTCTTTGTTTTAGTTTTTGTGGTTTTAGACACACCATGACACAGTTCTCTGGATTTACAACTGGCTCTGTGCTCAGAGATAACTCTTAGCAAGGCTTGGGGGACTATATGAAGTGTCAGGGACCAAACTCAGGTCTTTTGATTGCAAAGGCAATTGCCCTGCTACCTGTAATACGTCTCTAGCCCCTAAATAGAGAACATGTTCAAAAGGCAGTGGAGCATTTTATGGGTCCAGAAAATTAACTTAGGTATTGACAGTGAAAATACGCATTATGAGCTCATTTTTTTCTAACAGCTTCATAGTATTCCATTGTATAGTTGTACCAAAGTTTCTTCAACCAGTCATCTGTTCTAGGGCACTCAGGTTTTTTTCCAGATTCTGGCTATTGTAAATAGTGCTGCTATGAACATAAAAGTGCAGATGTCATTTCGACTATACTTTTTTGCTTCTCTGAGATATATTCCCAGCAGTGGTATTGCTGGGTCAAATGGGAGCTTAATTTCTAATTTTTTGAGAATCGTCCATATTGTTTTCCAAAAGGGCTGAACCAGTCGGCATTCCCACCAGCAGTGTAGAAGGGTTCCTTTCTCCCCACATCCTCTCCAACAGCGGTTGCTTTTGTTCTTTTGGATGTGTGCCAGTCTCTGTGGTGTGAGGTGGTATCTCATGGTTGCTTTGGTCTGCATCTCCCTGATAATTAGTGATGTAGAGCACTTTTTCATGTGTCTTTTGGCCATTCGTATCTCTTCCTTGGGAAAGTTTCTGTTCATTTCTTCACCCCATTTTCTGATGGGGTTGGATGTTTTCTTCTTGTAGAGTTTCACCAATGCTTTATATACCCTTGATATCAACCCCTAATCTGATGGGGTATTGGGTAAATATCCTTTCCCATTCTGTAGATTGTCTTTGTATTCTGGTCACTGTATCTTTTGTGGTACAGGTAAGTGGATCAGCATGGAAAGTATCATGCTAAGTGAAATGAGTCAGAAAGAGAGAGACAGACATAGAAAGATTGCACCCATCTGTGGAATATAGAATAACAGAGTAGGAGACTAACACCCAAGAATAGTAGAAATAAGTACCAGGAGGTTGACTCCATGGCTTGGAAGCTGGCCTCACCTTCTGGGGAGAGGGCAACTCAGATAGAGAAGGGAACACCAAGTAAAATGTGGTTGGGGGCCACGCGAGGGAAGGGTGATGTGTGCTGAATGTAGACTAGAGACTGAACACAATAGCCACTCAACATCTTTATTGCAAACTACAAGACCTAATTAGAGAGAGAGAACAAAAGGGAATACCCTGCCACAGTGGCAGGGTGTGGTGGGGGGAGATGGGATTGGAGGGGTGGGAGGGATGTTGGGTTTATTTGTGGTGGAGAATGGGCACTGGTGAAGGGATGGGTTCTCGAACTTTGTATGAGGGAAACACGAGCACAGAAATGTATAAATCTGTAACTGTACCCTCACGGTGATTCACTAGTTAAAAAATGAATTAATTAAAAAATAAAAATAAAGAAAATACGCATTATGATATTATTTAGAATTGTCAAATATTATGTTTTCCAACCCTGATGGCTACTTACTTAATAAAATTATCAATAATATAGCACAAAAATAAACCTTGTAATTATCCTGAAGAAAGTTAGGAAACTAGCATAAGCATTAGAGGTACAAAAAAATATTTTCATCTTCGTCTGTAATTCATACAGTTACATATGTAATTCTATTGTTCAAATATGTGTAAGCATAATTAACATATTTAAGCTTGAGGCAAATATTGTTAGTCTTGATAATAAAACTTCAGTATTGGCAAAATCCTGCTGTGCAGGACCCGGGGCTAAGATCTCCAAGCCTGCTCAGATCGGATCCTCCACCCACAGTCACCATTTTCCAAGTATTTTGGCAGCCGCACGCACAAACTTCCCCCCAGCGCCATGTAATCCCATCAATGACCAAGATCCAGAGGCTATAAAACAATGCTCCTGGACGCAACCTCTTATGGCCTAGTTCTCCCTCTCAGAGAACCTGGCAAGGTACTGAGAGCATCCTGCCCACACAGCAGAGCCTGGCAAGTTCTCCGTGGCATATTCGATATGCCAAATACAGTAACAATGATGGGTCTCATTCCCCTGACCCTGGGAAGAGCCTCCAATGCGGCACCACAGGGAAGAACTAGTAAAGAGAGGCTGCTAAAATCTCAGGGCTAGGATGAATAGAAACATTACTGGGGCCCACTTGAGCAAATTGTTGATCAACGGGTTGAAAGTGATGATGATGACTGGCCAAAAAGGCAGTGAGCTTTGGAGAAGTTTCCTCTCTCTGTCCCAGGAGTTGACCTTTGCTGAGTGTTTGGCCAGCTATAATTTACAGAGTATTACTTCATTATTATGGAATATACACACCTGCATGCATTTACTATATATATGCTTGTATTTTTGTATGTTTTCTAGAGCCAGTTATGCTTCAAAATACACTCTCTAATCTATGAGTAGTTAGAATTTGAAATATTTTCATCAAGAGCTCACACTTCAGACTACCTCCTATGTGTGCTTCCATTACTGTTAACCTCTAATCAGCACCAGAAGACTTGTTAGAATTTTTTTTATGTAAAATAAGCACTAGTGAAGATGTGAAGATTGATCATTCATCATTATGAGAAAAGATATAAGATTTTTGTGAGCCAAATTTTATCATCTCTTTAGCTAGTCTTATAGTCCTTAATTTAGATGTAAGAACTATGTCAAATATTTTGAAGTATCTGTACATCTGATTTGACTGGTAGTTGTAACCTACGATGAAGATTTTTTGATATGCCTGTAAAGATACCTGTTTTACTAAGTGTTTTTGTCAAGGCATAAAGGATACCTTTGGCAATGATTGATTTTTGTGAACCATGTTAACCAGTTTTGTCTGATAGAACTTCTGGTGATGTCAATTTGTGGTTACTTTGCTGTTATCAAACACAGTTTCAAAGAAGAGATTTCACAATTGTTTTTCTAAAATACATAAGTCAACTTTAAGACATAATAAAGGCATTACCTTCCCTTACTCATTAAACTTATGGGATAGAACATTTTCTGTCCTGTAAGTCATTCCATGATCATTTTCCCTGCTCTACCAACTCTCGAAAAGATAATCATGATCCTGAGATTTGTGTTTATCATTCTCTTGCTTTTGCTTTAGTGTAACCATTTATCAACTTTCAAAATGTTTTAAGAATTTTTGTTCTAGAATAAGGAATCATAAATAAATCCATAAAATAAGAATGTTACTTTTATATAGGATGATCACATTTTTGATGAAGGAGCAAAAAGTAACTTAGGGAAGAAAGGGTACTTTTTAAATTAAAGTTGCTTGAACATTTAGATGTCCAGGTGCTAAAGGAAACACGAACTGGGATCTATAATTTGTGTCATATAAAACACAATTCAAATTCAACCATAAACTGACATGTACAATTTAAAATTACAAAACTTTCAGAAAAAAAAGCCAAACAATCATAAGATAGTCTTATGAACACCAAATTGCCAAAGGTACAACCTATAACAAAATGAATTGATAAATTGTAACTCATCAAAATTGGGAACTCTGTTCCTTGAAATGAACTTCAAAGAACTTCCTTCAAGACACTTCAAAAGAATGAAAATTAAAGTCCACAGATTAGGAATAAATAGTTGCAAAGCTTTTATCTAATACAGAAGTAGTATCCAGTCTATTTAAAGAACTCTTAAAAGTCAACAATAGAAGAACCAGCTATCCAATTTAAAAGCAGGTGAAAGACTCAACCAAAGAAGTTATCTGGGAGTAAACAAGTATAAGAAAAGATACTGAGGGTCAGAGAGAATGGGCAGGGCACTTGCCTTGCATGCAGTCAACTAGGATTTGATCATTGTTAACTCATTTGGTCCCTTAAGACTGCAACACATGATCTCTTAGAGCAGAACCAGGAGTTAACTCTAAGCACACACACACACACACACACACACACACACACACACACACACACAGAAAATTTAAAAGAACAAAAAATATAATCAATGTCACAATGAAAATTAGGGAAATACATATTTTCCTTCTCAATAACTACGGGTGGAAAGACTATACAAGGGTTAAGGTACATTCTCTGCATATGCAGACCCCAGTTTGATCAGCAGCAGCACATGGTCCCTACAGGTATCACTAACTGCAGCCAGAAGATCCCTGCCAGTGTGGCACAGGTAATCCCCAGCAACACAGGGCCACTAAAGCACCAATCCTTGGCACTTCACATTGAACCACCAGCCCTGAAATGTCCTGGGGCCTCCTGAGCACTGCTTGAGTGCTCCCCTCATATGAAACAATTTCACAATGACAACGATACTATGAGAATGTATAAAAACTTGTCTGAGAGATAGCACAGGGGTTGGGGAGCTTATCTTAAACCTGACTATTACCATTCAAATACCACATTTAGTCCCTTGAATACTGCTAGAAGTTATCCCTGAGGACTGAGCCAGGAGTAGGCCTTGAAAACCTCTGAATGTGGCCTCCCAAAATTATAAAACAAAAAAAAATCTAAAATATATATTTAAACTAACTGTTTCATGTTTTAAAAATAAGATTTTCATATTACCCTGTTGAAAATATTAAGTTTCCATCTGTTTTAGAAAATAATATTCTAGTCTCCCAAATATTCAAAAAATATGTAGCATAGATTTATTCAATCTACTTAAAAAGAAAAAATGCATCTGCATATAAACTTGTATAGGAATGCTGATAGTTGATTGATATATAGTTGCCAAAAATTAAAAGCTATAAAATTGTCAATTAATGAATAGATAAAATTAATCATGGTATATCCACATAAAGAAATACTTTTTTTTTTTTTTTTTGCTTTTTGGGTCACACCTGGAGATGCACAGGGTATACTCCTGGCTCTGCCCTCAGGAATTACCCCTGGCAGTGCTCAGGGGACCACATAGGATGCTGGGATCGAACCCGGGTCGGCCATGTGCATGGCAAATGCCCTACCTGCTGTGCTATCACTCCAGCCCAAGAAATACTTTTTTTAATAAAAAGAAATAAAGGAATCAATTGCTGGAGTAATAAAAGCAACTTATCAGAATTATTATTTTAAATAAAATAAGGCAAATAATATAATTGTCAAAATAATTATTTTGCATGAAAGCCACCATACCCCTCAAAGTCATATTATCTATTTCATTTATGTAAAATTCTAGAAATACATACTAACATGTAACAATGAAAGATTTCCAAAATAAGTATTGGGGCCAACCAGAGTATTCTCAGATTCCATATGGATTTTCAAGCCCACCAGGAATGATCCCAGAGTGTAGAGATAAGTGGAAGCCCTGAGCACCACAGGGTGTGGTCCAAAAGCAAAAACAAAAGGTGAAAATGGTGCATGCATTACTGTGTAAACACACACACACAAAAGGGGGGCACGGGCACAGGGCAGCAGCGCTCTATCTCTCACCCCTGCCCAGGTTCAGTAGTCTCACGCTGCCTCCCCTACCCCAGGGAGGTTGATTTCAATGATGAGGCAGGCGAAGGAAGGAATGAGGGCCAGGCTGGTTGGTCTCAGTTGCAATTTATTCCATTCCCATCTCCGTTCTCCTCTGCTTCTCCTCCTGCTTCTTCCTCCCCCATGCTACTTCATTCTTCTCGCTCTGGATCTGGATCTCAATCTGGCTTCTCCAGATCTGGCACTGGGACCCCCAGCCCACTCTTACAGCCTAGTTAAATCCCCCAGCATAAGGGGTTGGGGCTTACACATAGGTGTGGTCACAATCAATAGGGGTAAAGTTCTTTCCCTCAGGGGATGCTGCTTCTAGGACAGATTCTCTTTCAGCAGGACCACCCACCCAAGAGCAGAATCCCATGGGTATGTTTCTTCTCTCCTTGTCCAACTAACATATAAGCATTCATAATATTAATCATTTTATATGGACACAGCAAGAGATGCATTAAGCTTATAGAACTGCTCTCCTGGGGTAATCTCAATCTCAGACTACAGTGCTCAGGCCAGATTAGTCTTTCCTATCCCTAGCAGGGTCCTAGTCTCGTAGTTGCTTTTGGATCATGACAGCATTTGTCCATGACCAAGCTCTTAACTTATAGTTAAGTATTAGGCACTTTGACCAGGCCCATCTCAATGCCTGGGTAGCACATAACTCACCGCTTGCCCTGGGTTTGTCCTGTCCCTTGTGAGGACACTGCTTTTGGGGGTGCTAAGAAGTAAGGGAAGCTGACACTTAAGTCCAGAAAGCAGATGCCTGGGAATGAATAATATTCAAAGCCAATTAAATACCACGTTACAAAAGCATATAACAACTGTCTTTCTTTGTCCATACAAAAGGACATTGCTTTAAAGTAAACTATTCAAAAGACACAAGGAGACGAGAAAGGCAATATTAACTTACAATACAAGTTCACTGTCCTAGAAAGGTCTGACCTTACAAATTAACAGAGTTTGTTTAGGGGGAAAATCTGGTTAACTGGTTGGGGAAGAGAGCATAGAGAAAAGGTTACAGATAGACAAAGGGATGGGAGTGACTCGGGAGCATTTGACGGGTGTGACTCGATAAACCTAAGCTCCTTGTGGCAAGGGGAACAGGACGTACCAATGTTGTCTTAAAATGTTTAGAGATTATTACCAGATAAACCTAAACTCTTTGTAGCAAGGGAGAAAGGACAAACCAATGATATCCTACATATTACAGAGGAAGTGAAAAGAAGAAATCACAAAAACAAAAGAAAACTTTGAGACTAATAAGAATGGTTGCAGTTTTAGTCATTATTAAGGTCTCCCATATCAGATTGCATACTTTGAATATATGTAGTTAACTGTATGTCAATTTTTTCTGATGATTAAAATTAAGTTTTTACCTGTTCTTGAGAATTTGTAAATGGCATCATGTTGTAAGAATTCTTCTGTGGGTTCAGGCTAAGTGAAATGAGTCAGAGAGAGACAGACATAGAAAGATTGCACTCATCTGTGGAATATAAAATAAAATAACAGAATAGGAGACTAACACCTAAGAATAGTAGAGATAAGTACCAGTAGGTTGGCTCAATGACTCAAGCTGGCCTCACATGCTGGGGGGAAAGGCAGCTCAGATAGAGAAGGGAACACCAAGTAAAATGTGGTTGGAGGACCCGCTTGGGAAGGGAGATGCGTGCTGAAAGTAGATTGAACATGATAGCCACTCAATACCTCTATTGCAAACCACAACACCCAAAAGGAGAGAGAGAACAAGAGGGAATGCCCTGCCACAGAGGCGAGGTGAGGTGTGGAGGATGGATTGGGAGGATGGGAGGGATACTGGGTTCATTGGTGGTAGAGAATGGGCACTAGTAGAGGAATGGTTTCTTGAGCATTGTATGATGGAAACACAAGCACTAAAATGTGTAAATCTGTAACTGTACCCTCACAATGATTCACTAATAAAAAAAAATAAACAACAACAACAAAAAAGAATTAACAAAAAAATACAAAAGAAAATAAAATTTTAAAATAGAATTCTTTTGTGGGAGCTGGAGCTATAGTATAGAAGGGAGGGGCATTTGCCTTTGCCTCACATGCAGCAGACCTGGGTTCAATCTCCCACCTCCAAAATGGTCCCCTAACACTGCCAGGAGTAAGCCCTGAAAACTCTGGTGTGGCAAAAAAAAAAAATCCATTGTAAGTGCTTCCTTTTCTATTATTTTTTTGTCATCAATTTTATTGAAAAATCAAATATTTTCACTGAATATAGCTTTCTCTGTAAACATATATTACAATATACTTATAACTTTTGCTATTGGTACTTTGGGTCATGGTGAACTGTGTTGTTTTTGTATTCATGTGCATATTTCCTGATGCCCTTTGGAATCATCTCCTAGATAAATTTCTAGAAGTGCAATACAGGGCATTTGCATATTATAATTTTCCAGGTAATGTTAAGTTTTTCTCCAACAGTGTTGTTTTAATTCATTCTTCTACTAATTGTATTTGAGTCTTTTATTCCACAAACTAGCTAACACCCACATGAACTAATTTTCTAATACCTACTAATCAAATTTGTGCTATTTTCTTAGCTCAGGGTGCCATAAAAAAAAGAACATAGACTGGGTGGTTTAAAAGCAGTAATATATTTTCATACAGATGTGAAAATTGGATGTCTGAGATCAAGGTAACAGCAAGGTCAGGTTCTGAAGATTCTTTTTTGTTACTTGCAGATGCTCCTCTTCTTACTAAGCATTCACAAAACTTTTACTCCCATTAATGAATAAATATTGGGCAAGAGATCTCTTGCTTTCTTCCTGTCCTTATAAAAGCAAGTTTATAAACTGTCTCTTAATCCACTGGAAATCAAGAATTTTTGTTTTTTTAAATCAATAATTGGTTAAGTCTTCGATTAACCATAATGGCACATAAATGCTGAAAAATAAATTGAAAAAAAAAAGAGAAAAACCCTTGGCTGTAGATATAGTACAGTAGGTAGGTCTTTCTTTGCCTTGCATGTAGTGGGTCTGATTTTAATCCCTAGCACCACATACAGTCCTCAGAGCCCCACTAGGAGTAATCCCTGAGCACAGCAGCATTGCCTCCCAAAAATGAAGGGGGATTCCTAATCCTTGACAATGTCATTCAATCTTTAAATCTGAAACTAACCACTTCCACATATTTCTTATGAGATGCCAATGTTTAATTGCCTGAATCACTTTTATCTGTATAAGTCTGTTACTTGCAACTAAACACTAGCCACGCTATAAAAGGTATTACCTTACCTAGACACTTTTTCCTAAGTGTGATTGGGAAGCAGCTCAGAAAAGTCAGAGAAAACCAGCACAAACCAGATCCGATGGGTTTTTATCTTGTCTTACCAGAGATTGAATAATCCCATTAGTATGATCATCTAATTTGATCAGTTGCTTTCTCTTTGTTGAAATTCGACTATAATTATAAGGCAACAGAGTTCAAAATAGGAAAAACTAGAGAATTTTGTTGCAAAAAAAAAAAGGACAGTTTGAATATTGATTGAATGAAGCCCCACTTTTAACTCCTTGTTATTGATATTAAGAATCAGTAAATCTCTTTAAACAGATCCTTGGAAGCAGCGTTGATCAGGAAGGCTGGCAGGATCTGAGAAATTTACTGTGCTATTAGTAGTACACATGATGCCATTTGGAGAGCACAGCACTGGGCCAAACATTATTACAACCCAAGGGCTATATTCATGTCTTATGAGGCTGTAAACTTGTTGAAAATGCACCTGAATTCTCAGAGGTAAGGAAATGAAGATATAAGTTAGCCTGGGGCCAGTGTTTAGCTTTGCAGTATATTTTCTGCTTAACTATAAAAAGAGAAGGAATAGAAACTCCTGTTACTTGCTATTCTTGCAGCAATCCTCCTATACCTCAGGTGGACAGCTTCAGGAAGATGAAAGATGTTTGCATCCTTATGCCCAACAGAATTATCGTTGAGATATTTAATGTGAATACTTGACAGTGTGAGGCATTAAACCATTTAGAAAAACCCATTATGTGCAATTTGTTCCAATTAATATGAAAGCCTAGCATTTCTCCAAAAGCACTTCCTAGGGTAAGCAGTAAATGGATTGATATTTTATAGATTCTGTTGATTAGTTTAACCAGAGCATAAGAATTATGACTATGATTCACCAATTATTATGTTTAATGGGTATACAAAGTCTCTCATTTTCCAATAAAATTGCCTCTTCAACTTGACCTTTCAAACCTCAAATCACTTTATTTCTTTTTAACTTCTTTTATACAACGTGACTTCCAAATATTTATTATCAAAATTTGGTAATAAAGTACTATGTAAGTAGATGCACCTACTTTTAAAGAAGTAGGAAAACAGAGCAGAATCTGATTTTAGCAACATCACAATATGCTGTATGAATTCTTATAAATTCTTACCTGCTTATTATTTTCCTCCATTGTTTCTTATTTCCATAATTTTATTTTTAAAAAAATATTTGGGGGCTGGAGCCATAGTACAATGGGTAGGGCATTTGCCTTGCAGCATCCCATATGGTCTCCTGAGCACCGCCAGGATAATTCCTGAGTGCAAAGCCAGGAGTAACCCCTGTGTATCGCTGGGTGTGACCCAAAAAGCAAAAAAAAAAAAAAAAAAAAAAAAAAAAGAATTACCATGAGATACAGTTACAAAGTCGTTCATGATTCTGTTTCAGTCAAACAATGTTTCCAACACCCGTCTCCTCACTAGTGTACATTTTCCACCACCAATGTCCCCAGTTTCCCTCCTGTCAATCCACAACCCCCAGCCTGCCTCCTCTATGGCAGATACTACTCTCTCTCTCTCTCTCTCTCTCTCTCTCTCTCTCTCTCTCTCTCTCTCTCACACACACACACACACATACACATACATAATTTTAAATTTCCATCATTAGAGTTCAGAATCTTCCTTTTTATCATCACCTATAACAACTTCCACTAAATAGTAAAATTGTGCCTCTTTTTAGAAAATATTTTTTATTTTTCAAAGAACAGTGCAACGTATTTTTCTTTTTTTATATCTAGAAGTCTTTGTATGTATGCATAAATGTGCTTTTGCTCAGAAAACTAAGAAAAAGCTCACTAATAAACTCACACTTAAATAAAACAGTCCTAAAGATTATAAAACTAATGCCACACACCTGTGTATATAAAGTTGCATGGGAGATTGATGGACTATGGAAGAAGTGTGAGGAAGATTCTTGCAAAGATTCTATAGTAATAAAAACAAAACAACCTTATCACCTTGCATGACAGATGGAAGATGAGCCTTTTGATCATCCCTGCAAAAATATCCAGTTTAGAATAAGCACACAGTAGCCACTAGAACTGGGCGATTCCTAACACACATAATCCCTCTTTAATGGGAAACCTTTATTCTGGGACTTCATATAATTTCCCTGAGATACAGTACAATGTAAATAGGCACTTCACATGATTCCTTCCTTTCTTTTCACAGATGTCAGACCATTACAAACTATGACCTGAAATTTTTTCCTTCCTCATTCAACTCTCTCTCCTCCATAGGCATTCCCAGCCCATGTCCCATATTAGCTACTGTATTAGCTACTGTACTTCTAATTTCACCTTAGTGCTTATTCCTTAAAGAAGCCAATCTAACATGACTACCTAGAAAAAGCAATACTCTGCAGCATCAAGGTGTGACTGTGTTACTATATGGCTGCAACTGGATGTGATATGTAGTGGCTTTGGAGTATCCAAATAGGAGATGCCCTTTAGTTCTTCATAACTTCCATTTGCTAGCTAGAATGTGGGGGAAACCCACTGACTTAGAAAATGAATAGAAGCAATATACTTAGTATTCTATCATCCATGTTTGTAAAAAATCACAAGGACACGCGGACTCGCGCGTGGGGGGAGACGCAATGTATGTGTTGTGTTCTGTTGTTCGCAGGCTCTTGGAGTGGTTTTCTCTCACACACGCTGCTCACATTCGGTGCTCTTGAGCCACTGTGTATGGACTGGATCGGGATGGCTCCTCCTTGTGCTCTGCTTTTATGTGTGCCACTGTGCTCTCTTCTCTGTCTGTCTCTCTATCTGTCTCTGTCTCTGCTGTCTCTCCTCTGGTCTCTTCCGACCTCTCTCTGTCTCTGCTTCTGTGTCTTCTCTCTTGCTTCTGTGTCTTCTCTCTGCTTCTGTCTCTTCTTGCTTCTGTCTCACCTCTGCCACTTCTGTCTTGCCTCTGTGTCTTCTTGCTGTGTCTTCTTTTGTCTATGTTCTGCTGCCTCTGTCTGTGTCCTGCTGCCTCTTCTTCTGTCTCTACTGTCTCCTCCTCTGTTTCTGCTGTCTCCCCTTCTGTCTCTGCTGTCTCCCTTTCTCTTCCTCCACAGTCTTAGTTTATATAGCAATCACATAGGACAGTGACAAAAAACAAAAAACGTGGGTTGACATTAACAAATCAACAAAGTGGGGTAAGACCACTCCTCCAGGAGATTAACAAAAATCTCATCTAAAGAGATTACTCCAGATTACCAGGAGATCTGCTCAAGGGTGGGGTCCAAACAAGGGTGTGTCAGGGTGTGTGCCTTTCTTCCTTCCTTAGCTAGTAATCCACTTAAATAGTTATAGTAAATTTACTTCTAATATTTCTAGCAATGTCATTCTGTATGAGCACAGTAAGAGATATATCAGACTTAAAGTTTGATTCTTTCTGAGGACATCTCACTATATTTTCTAGACCACAGTCCTCAGGTCAGGTTAGTCTTCCTAACACCAGCAGGGTCCTAGTCCCATTGTTACTTTTGGATCATGACAGCATTTGTCTATGACCATGTTCTCAATTTATAGTTGAGTATTATGGCTCTTTGGCCTGGCCCATTTCAATGCCAGGGTAGCTCACAGTTTGTCCTGGGTCCATTCTGTCCCTCGTTGGGACCCTGATTTTGGGGTGCTAGGAACCAAGGGCAACTGAGTTGAGAAAGCAGATGTCCAAGGGTAAATATTATTGGAGTCAATCAACTCCCAAGTTACAAAGCATAATATTAACTGTCTTCCTGTGTCCATACAGAAAGCACATTGCTTTAAGGTAAACTAAATTCCCTGCGACAAGGCTAAAAGGACAAACCCCATGTTATCCTACACATGTTTACTTGGAAGAATATTTCATGCTGCTTTTCCTCTTTTACAAGTTGTATAATGTAATATTAACTAATATTGCTCTGCATTAGTAGGTACAGCACAAATAAAACACTAGGAATTGATATGTAACTCAAAGAGTTTAATAAAGGACTCTGTGCACAAATATACTCACACTCATTTATACACTAAAAATTCTCAGAGAGGGGGATACCATTACCAGTTGGAAAAGTAGAGGTCATAATCCATTTTGAGAAACAATTATAATATGCAAAAGGAAAACTGAAGGCCAGGACAACAATTAAAGCACACAATTGAGATAATTTACTTATTTAAAAAATGCAAAACTCTTTGGTGAAAAACAATGGAAATTTCCCTTCGACTACCTACTTAGGTGTAAAACTTATGCATGTTATTTGGTCTGAGGTTGATCCTGTGCACTCTGTGTATGACAAAGTCTTGATCCCTCAAACTACATTTGCTAGGTACCTTTGAATATTCTGTTAGTTGGATTTAGCAATGCTGAGTAGATTTTTGAGGTCTGAGGATGGACAAAACCAAGATTTTCTTTTTCAGTTATTATTAGTGAGGGAGAGACACATTGTGCAGTACCCAGGGGACCATAAGTGATGTCAGGAATTTGTACCCAGGTTCGGGGCAACACAAGGCAATTTCTTAAACCTCTGTACTATTTCTCCAGCCCCAATATATTTCTTTTACTCTTATTTAACTTACATCTCCAAAGATTTCTCTGTCTCCTCAGAGATACAAACTTCTGCTATATTGCCCCAGATGTTAGGGCCAAGAATTCTTTCTTCTCTGAGTTCCTTTTGTCATAAAAGAATTCTGTGGTAATCTTTATTTCACTTTTTTCCCATTTGTTCTTTCAGTTCTCTGACAGTTAGGTAACTAATTTCCAGTATTAAATTTACTCTTTTAAATTACCTGTTATAGCAGATGGTATAGCTACCCTGTAGATAAATCTGCAACATTCATTTATATACGCAGAAAGCAAGTTGATGAAAATGTCTGCACTTATTGGTCTAAAGGCTGTATTTAGGCAGAGAAGCATATTCAGTCATGCATGCACCAAGTTGGACGTGACAGAGTCAACGTGCCCAGAAGTAGACAATGATGTGAAGAAGGAATGGGTAACTACGTTGTGTTCCAGACTTTTCCTCAATTCCTTAAAGGGTGACCTCATTTGTCAACAGTGTTAACTAGTAATATATACTTTATACTGGATTTCTTTTCCTTCCATCTGACATCTACATTGATCTTCCATCTTACTATATAGGCTAGTTCCTCTTTAATTCTTATGCCTACTACCAGGAGGGAAGTATAAACCAAAACAACTGACTAGCTTTGGTTTAATATCATAGGCAGGACCCAAAATAGTTTAGAATGTTTTCTTGAACCTCCATATTTATGCATCTTTCATATCCTTTTGTAAAAATTTTATCAGAATTCTGTTTATAAAGTTGAAATTACCCACTCACATTTCTCTATTTTCCAAGAAATTATAATTCTTTTACATAATACCTTGCCTGGAATAAAGAATCATTAAGTATTGTATAATAATATTAATGGGGGGGCTGGAATTTCTTTAGGAAAAATAATAAAAGAAGAAATTACCTAGTGGTTACCCTTTAATTAATCTTAAAGCATGATGACCACATGCCTTTGAGATATAAACACTGAGCTCTTTACACATGGAGAAAATGAGGCACCACCCAGAGAAGGGTGAGTTCACTCAGAAAAGAAGAAACTTCATGAAATCTAAGGTCATGATAAGATTATGAAAAGATCATCAACAATTCAACTTGACAACTTCCTTGACTACACAGAAGTTCCAGGCAGGGAAGTTTGAGAAAATTCCTATGATAGCACCAATTTTGTAAAAGCCAGCAGAGATTCTCTGGAGAACCACTCACATCTTGACCTGAGGCCTTTACCTTTTGGAGTAGACTCATGTTTGTTTGTTCTCTCCCTCTCCCTCTCTTTCTCCCTCCCCCTCTCCCTCTCTCTCTCTTTCTCTCTTTTTCCCCTCTTCTCTCTTCTATGTCTCCCCCCTCTCTTATCTCAGAGATGCTGTCTGGTCTCAGTCTCTGTTCATCTAAATAAATTTCCCTCAATAGAAATATTTTGCTTCACAAATGAACTGTAAAACTGCAGCACTGTCGTCCTGTTGTTCATAGATTTGCTCAAGTGGGCACCAGTAATGTCTCCATTGTGAAACTTGTTACTGTTTTTGGCATATCGAATATGCCATGGGGAGCTTGCCAGGCTCTGACATGCGGGTGGGATACTCTCGGTAGCTTGCAGGGCTCTCCAAGAGGGACAGAGGAATCAAACCTGGATTGGCCATGTGCAAGGCAAATGCCCTACCCACTGTGCTATTCTTCCAGTCCACTTCACAAATATTTTTTTAAAAATATGAATTAAGAAATAAAAAAAATTCTAGAAGGGGTAGATCTCACTGCTGCATTCTCAACACTACACAGTGGCTAACTGGTCAGGTGTTCCATAAGTAAATATTTGTTGATGGGGTGACATAAGTACTGAATAACTTGTTGTAACTGTGTTGTATTCCTGGTGCAGTCATAATGGCAAAGGCTTCCTGAATTTCTAGACATGGACACTGAGGCCCTGGCACCCTCACTAAGACAGCTAGAAAGCTGCCCATTAGATCAAAATCAGACTGAGCTGCTTAGACTAAACAGGGTCAGCAGTAGAGACAAAAGGTAATGAGATAATGAGAGCAGACAAGAAGAAGATTGATCTGACAATGAAAAAAGAAGAAAATGGAGGAGTAAATATCAGCGACAATAGGAGCACTTGGGAAAGTTTCTATAAAAGTGCCAAGCATAAAATTATTGGGCCCTAGGCTAGATTAATGCTAATACCAAGCAAAAGAGCAATGACAGAAAACCATGCAAACTCTGTTTAGGGATGAATAGGTGTAGGATAACATAGCCTCAGTAGTTTAGGTTTATTGGTTTACTCCCGTTACAGTGCTCCTATTCCTCTTTGTTTATTTGTAGCTTCTTTCTTGGTGTTCTGTTGACTTGTAAATAATGTTTTTCTCTTCTCCTTGAGTCCTTTGCATAGTTTATTCAGAGCGAGTCCTTTTTGTATGGACACAGGAAGACTTAACAAATGTTATGCTTTTGTAACCTGGGAGTCATTTGACTCTACATGACATTTTCCTCCAGGGCATCTGTTCTCTTTACTTAAGCCTCAGCTGCCCTTACTTCCTAGCACCCCCAAAGCACGGTCCCGACGTGGGACAAGAAGGACCCAGGACAAGCGGTGAGTTGTGTGCTACCCTGGCATCGAGATGGGCCTGGCCAAAGTGCCTAATGCTTAACTATAAGTTAAGAGCTTGATCATGGACAAATGCCGTCATGATCCAAACAGTGATACTAGATTTGGACCCTGCTTAGGGTGAGGAATGATTAATATGGTCTGAGTGCTGTGGTCTGAGCCTGTGGCAAGATGTTGCCAGGAGAGCTGCCTTGCAAGCCTCAATGTATCCCTTGCTATGTCCATACAAAAATAACTAGTATTGAGATGTTAATAAGTTCCTGGACTAAGGAAAAGAAAAAAACCTTAAGAGTGAGGAAGGGCTTTGGAGTGCCCTGCCCTCAGGAAGGGCTTTCTTATGTTGATTTGGCTACCTGGCTGGTTGTAGCCTAGAGGGCAAGGTGGGAGAGACAAGGAGGAGGAGGGAGAGAAGCCAGAGAGAAGCAGAGTTGAGCAGTAGATCCAGAGAGAGGCCGGAGCTGGGAGTGCGGCAGATGAGAAAGTTTGAAGATTGAATAAACGGTAACTAATCAGCAACTAGCTTGGTCCTCGTTCTTCCTTCGCCTGTCCTTGACCACCGGCCGTCCTGATCCAGTCCACACACTGCGGTTCCAGAGCACCGAACGTGGGTGGTGAGACAGAGCCGCCCGGAGAGCCCGCGAGTGTACTCGCCCCCTTGGCGCTCTTTAGTTTTTTACAAATAGGTTAATTGATTTGATTTTGGAAATAATTTTTAAAAACTATAAGTAAAACTTCCTGAAATTTACATCACTTTGCCTAATTAATCTTACCTGATATTAAAAGTTTATAACACTATCACAATTATTATAAAGAGCATTCTGATTATTTTTCTATGAATAATTATAAAAATAGTGGAAGTAACAAACAGATTCACTTAAAATGTGACAAATTATTAATAAATAAATTTCACTTTGTTCTCCTCACAGTCTCCATGCACATGAAAATAAATATGCATGTTTTCAAGTAGAATAAGTATGGAAACTAAAATCACTATTTAGTTATCTAAAGTAAAAATGGAAATAGTGATAAAAACGTCTATTGAATGTATTAAATTTACCATAAACCATATTTGTAAAGTAGTTGTATATGACACACATAAACTTTGTCATTATTTTCTGGTTAGGATATAGTTTGTCATTGAGCTCTAGATAAGAGAAATAAAAGATATAGAATACGTCTTAAATAAATGAACTGTATAGCAGGTCTCCATTATACTCTCCATTTGGGCTGAAGAGATAGTTTAGAAATTAAGGTGCTTGCCTAATACTGGCCACACTACTGCTCTATAGCCTTGGGTCTTGTAATATTTTTATTAATAAACTACGATTATCCTTCAATCTTCTTTCAAATGATAACTACAGTAGAATCAGGACTAAAAGGAACTATTTTAGTTGCAGAATTTTAGTAAAAGATTATTTTGTCTCATTTTAATTTGTATCACATACTGTGAACCATAATTTGAAAATAAATCAATCAATTGTATCACTTATAGTCCCGTTGATCTTCGATTTGCTTGAGCAGGTGCCAGTAACGTCTCCATTTGTCCCTGTTGCATGCTAGTACAGCCCAATGATATCTCCTTGCTCCAGGAACAGGAATAGCCTCAAATCATTCATTCAGGAATTTGATGAAGAAATCTGACTATCTAGTTGGTGGGCGGCCACGAGGTCTTCTGACATCTCGTGGAATCCAGTCAGCAACAGCTCTAGTCCTGCCGTCGTCTCTAAATTGCATTATATGACTGGCCCATCTGATTTTTGATGCCTTGGCAAACAAGACAGCATCCCTGATTTTTGACCATCGACGGAGGTCAGAATTCTAGATTCCTTCTCTCACTTGAGTGAGACATGATATTCCCAGCATAGCTCTTTCAATTCCTCTTTGGGATACTCTAATAGCATTCTCATCCTGTTTGCGTAGGGCCCAGGTCTCTGAGGCATATGTTAGTGGAGGAAGAACGAATGGAATCGAAAAGATGTGCTCGGAGTCAGAGGTTCTTCATTCTCTTAACCACTTCTTCGATGCTCTTGAATGCATTACACGCTGCTCTCTTCCTCCTGCATAGTTCTGGCACCAAGTTGTTCCTCATGTTGATTTCTTGACCCAGGTACACACAGCTGCTGCATTCGGAGATGTTCGTTCTATTGAGAGCAAATGGAGCTTGAGGGACCAGTTCGTTTTTCATGAACATCATCTTGTTGAGATTCAGCTGCCATCCAACCTTTCCACACTTGCGTTCGAAGTCGGCCAGCATTTGTGCCGCTTGGCTAATGTTTGGTGTTATGATAACAATGTCATCAGCGAAGCAGAGGTGGTGTAGTTGCCAACGATCTATCTTCACTCCCATTCCTTCCCATTCCAGTAGTCGCATGATGTTCTCGAGGGCGGCACTGAAGAGTTTGCCGCACCCCTCTCTTTACATCAGTGATCACTTCCTTGTAGAATGGTGAGATCCTGGTGGTGAATCCACAATACAGCTTGTGGAGGATTTTGATATACTGAGTTTGAATGCCCAGTTTGGCCAGGGCTTCGATGGCTGCCTCAGTCTCAACAGAATCGAAGGACTCTTTTAAGTCGATGAATGTTAGACAGAGAGGCATCTTGAACTCTCGAGAAACTTCAATGAGTTCGGTCATTGTGTGGATATGGTTTGTGCTGCTGAATCTTCTTTGGAACCTGGCTTGCTTGCATGGTTGTCCTTCATCTAGTGTTCTGCCTATTCTATTCAGGACGACACAAGTGAACAACTTGTAGACGACAGAGAGCAGGCAGATTGGGTGATAGTTGCCAATGTCGTGGATGTCTCCCTTCTTGTACAACAGAACAGTCCTACTGGTTTTCCACTGGGATGGAACCTTGCATTCGGACAGGTAGCATGTGAAGAGTCGGGCCGGTGTATTGATGAGTACTAGCAGCAGATTCTTCAGGTGTTCTGGTCTGACCTTGTCCAGACCAGGTGCTGTTCGAGTCTTTACCAGTGAAATGGCGTGTTGGATTTCAGAAGGGAGAACGTTGGGAACGACATATCCATCCTGCAGAATTTGGTATGTGGGCAGGTGGACATGGCTGTCAAAGAGATCCGAGTAGAAGTCAGAATAATTTTCTCCATTGCCTTTCTGGAGGATGTGATAGATCCATCGGGACATCGGAGGGCAGTCATCTTGGTCTTGCAGTTGGTGAAGGACAGGTGAGCGTTGCGAATACTTTTCCCGGCTTCTGCTGCACTGGCCAACACTACTGCTCTTCTCTCTTTGAGGTCTTCCTTTTTTGCATCTCTGCACAGCTTTGTGATCTCAGATGTTAGCTTGAGGTTGCCTGAGGCTCGCGCCAAACCACGTTGACAAATGAGCTCGAGAGTTTCCGAAGACAGGCGTCTGTTTGTGGCTTTCTCACTCTCGGCATTCTTCGCACAGACATGGAGGTGCTGAACCAGTCAATCGTATTCCTTGTCGATGTTGTCAAGGACGGTATCTTCCCACGTTGCTGCAATAATGCCAAAGAGCTCCCAGCTGGAGATAATTAATCTTTTAAATTTATAGACGGATGGGGCTGGAGCTATAGTACAGTGGGTAGGACATTTGCCTTGCACGTTGCCGACCTGGGTTCGATTTCCAGCATCTCGTGTGGTTCCCTGAGCACTGCCAGGTGTAATTCCTGAGTGCAAATCTAGCATTGCCGGATGTGACCCCCCCAAAAAATATAGACAGACCAATAAATTGTCTATATTTTTCATATATACACATGTCCATATATAAATGTTATATAAAAATCATATATGTAGAAATCTGTTCACCTATATAAATCCCTTCTATCTGGAAACAGATTAAATAAGACATTATCATTGTTTTGAAATTATAATTTTAATGTTCCTGAGAGCTATAGATATGACATGACTTAACTTTATCACCGGAAATTTAGGTTCCTGAAAATTACTGGCTTGCCTAAGTTTAGTCTGGTGACTCAAGATAGGATAAGATTATATTACCTTAATCACATTTGTGTCATTAAATACAAAAAATTAAATAGTTTAAATAAACTATTATTATATCAGCAAAAATTTTCTTTCAAAAAAATCACTATCAATTCTAAATATAAATTAAATGTAGTCTATGCCTCATATTAAATATTCACCAACGAAATATGTTTTTAACTGAACTTATATTCAAGTTTGAAGAATGTCTGGCAATCACTAAAAACTAGCCTCTTAAATCTTCACTGATAATTAAAAAATAGTCCTTGGAAAAAGCTTTTTTGAAACTTACCTATACCACAGATGTCAGAATATTTGATTTGTTTCTGAAATTCCTTGAAAATGTTTAAATTTAATTGTAAAATATATCAAGTTAAACCACACATATTTCCAATTTGGAGACAGGACACTGATAGCGTGCTAAGAAAAATGTGTTATTATCTTCCTTTTATGGCTTGTCAAGAGTTTCAAGGTAATCTAGTAGAAAATGTCGATGGTCTGGGAGGTTGAGCTCCTGATCGTGTTAGAACTCTCACTCTCTTCTCTTAATATTTCCTACCAAATTAAGAGTTCTTTGGTGAGAATTATGTGAGATAGTTTTTCTGTACACAAAGAGCTTGAAGTAGAGCAGGGGCCTTCAATATCAGAAATAGAAAAAGAAAATATTTTACTAGGATATAAAAGAATAACATATACTTGAAAGTAGCAGCAAGTAGCTAAAGCATGTATAAGCTCCATCCATTCAGTCTGCAACAGGAAAATATGTGATCATGAAATTATACCACTAACGTGTTTTCTTTACATATGAATGTTTTTCTCTTCCAATGAATGCCAATTATTCTTTGAGATTATATACACAATATTTTTAACACAGGATTTTGCCCATTAAAATCAGATTTTTTTTCTCATTGTATTATGAAAGACATAGAAATGAAGACTTTAATTTTTACCTGAGCAGTTCAAGTGTAGAAATACTCCCTGGACATAAAACTGGAAACCACATTCTACATACTTTGGAAGAATCAGTTTGCAGAAGAATAAGCTCCTTGACTAAAAATCATATTCACTACTAAGTTCTTGTCTTACGTGCTGAAGTCCTGGTTCAGTCCCCACCTCTCAAACACACACAGACACAAACACACACAGACAGACACACACACATATACAGAGTTTTCTGAGTTAAATGGAAACTATTTCTGAGTTAAAGGGAAACTCATTTCCATTCTCTTTTTTCTCAACTTATTAATACTCAATATCTCACATTTATAGAAACCAAGTGAGGTCTTTTGTTTTTCTTATCTTTTTCTCCCCTAGTCTCAGTAATGTATTTAATTAATTACTGAGAAAAGAAGACTTTTGCTGATGGTGCATAGTTATTAAGAGAATTATAGCATGAGGTTGCTAGTGGTTGCTACTATCTCTAAGGTAAGGGTTTGTCTAAGAGTAAAATAAGATACAAGTGATAACAATAAAAACAGAGAAAAAGAATCCTGTTGACAAAACTTAAGCACCTGGAACACAGGAGTTTTTAAGATGTCAGCAAATAGGTTTTTTGAGTTTTCTTTAACTTGTTTTGTATTATGTTCCTCTTATTTGCAAAAGAGCAAGTTCTGAGAAATATACTTTCCTTCTTTGAACTCCACGTTAAGTGCAATTTAGTTCTATTAATAGTGAATTCAGAACCATGTCACAGCTGCTCCTGAAACTGGAATGAATTGGTCAAGTGCTTCCAGCTCGAAACACCTCTTAATCTAAACTGTCTTTTGAAGTCTGCAATGCTTCTTCCTTGCCAGTAACATATTCTTTGAAAAGAATATGTCTAATCATTGAGTGGTGAATAATACATTATCATTAGTTTCTTTAGTCACTAAATTTGTTATTTCATTGCTTGGTATATGCTGAAACCATCTGAAAAGGGAACCACTAAAATAATTCACTAACTCTACAGTTTAAAGTAACAAAAATCTGAAATGATGTACAATATATATAAAATTTAGTCAAGTTTACTGATGGCATACTGATGGCACACAGGTTTTTCCTATATTATTTCAGAAATTACTGGATATTAAAAACTTGAAGGATAAAGTAGATCAGATATTATATCATTTGTTCATTTCAATATTTAATGATTTGAACAGAACTGAGAAAAGTTTCTGCCTTTTACTATTGTGTTTAAGAAAATGAAGTACAAATAAAAAGAAAGATGAATATAACTGTTAGAGAAAAAATGTGATTATTTTGTTTACTTTTGAAAAATACAAAAATCAAAATGTTATTTATGCAAAATTTTGATATTTGAATTGTCTTCTTCCTTTGAAAATGGAAAGCTTAATTTTCTTGTGAGTCCTTTACATAGGAAATTTTTCTTTTCTTTTTGGGTCACACCTAGCGATGCACAGGGTTTACTCCTAGTTCTGCACTCAGGAATTACCCCTGGTGATGCTCAGGGAACCATATAGGATGCTAGGAATTGAACCCCTTGCATGGGTCGGCCGCATGCAAGGCAAATGCCCTACCTGCTGTGCTATTGCTCCAGCCCCTTCATAGAAAATTTTATATGAAATACATTTAGAAGAAACATAATATAGGACAAACCTAATAAAGTAGGTCTTTTGATGATATATTTTAATTGTTTCTAGGCACTAACCTTTTAACAATTTGTAACTAAATTGGTAAGAATTCAGTACTATCTATCAACTCAGAGGTGTTTGGGAAATTTTGGATCATTTGTAATGCTAACAGATGATTTGTTTATTGATTTATATTTTAGAAGGATCTTATTTCACTTTGATTATTCCAGGAATTGAACTCCAAGCCTCATATACACAAGGCAAGAACACCTCTGCTCAGCCACATTATTGGACCTTAGGATGAAAACAAAGCGTACTTTATAGAATAAATTTACAGAAAATTACATAAGCCAAGGTATGAGAGGTAAACCCTCATCCAATATTTATCCTCTATGAATTAGGAAATGTTATTGGCCACCACCGGATTTTTCTTTTTCTTTTGCCACATAATAGTTATTAATGACTGTGGTGAAGTAATTTTAGTGGAATAGTACATTCAGCTATTATGAAAGTGATGGGATGGGCCATGGTACCTGTTACATAGGTGATAAAAAGGATTGATGAGATGATATCTGAGTAAAGATCTATAGGAAATATAGGAGCTAGCAATGAGATCATCTGAAGGAATGGGTCCAGAAAGTATGGCTGGCAAGGGTGAACACTCTGAGGCCGGGCTTGAGAGCAGGAGCTTGAGAAAGAGAGAGCTTCTGGACAAAGGTTCAAAATGAGGTCAGAGAGGGAAGAAGAGGGACTGAGCGCATTGATCCCTAAAGGATATTTGCTTGAACACCCAGGGATTTTTCAACAGAATACTGTGATCTGATTCCTGTGACTGATGACTAAGAGTGTCTCTGACTGAGTAAAATCAAGAGGACAATCGCAATAATTCAGGTGAGTGAGGAGCGTGAGCTGGATTCGCCTGGTATCGTGGGAATCGTTTCAGGGATTGCAATTGTGACAAATTCTGTGAATAAAGCAAATAATGTTGATAAGATGTGGCGTATGAAGGAATACATTTGTTTTTGTTTTTATCTAAGCAACATAGAGTAATAAATTTTCTTTTCACTGAGATGTGGAAAGTTAGAGAAAGTAAAGTGGGTGCAGATGGAGAAATTCCCCTGTTAGCTTTTGTTGTGCCTGAATTTGAGATGCTTATTTCTCATCTGAGTACCTGTGTGTAGCAGGCAGGTACTTAGACAACATTAACGTAGAAACTACAATTCTTAACCCCATGTTAATACCTTTGGGGAATATGTTCATAACATACCGAGAGTTTGGGACTATGATAATTAGAGTTTACTGTCATTTTCACAGCCAAATGTGCAAATGACAATAAACTAGTAGGTAGGGCATTTGCTTTGCACGTGGCCAACCCGGGTTCAATTCCTCCACCCCTCTTAGAGAACCTGGCAAGCTACCGAGAGTATCCCGCCCGCACAGCAGAGCCTGGCAAGCTACCTGTGGTGTATTCAATATGCCAAAAATAGTAACAAGTCTCACAATGGAGACATTACTGGTGCCTGCTGGAGCAAAACGATGAACAACAGAAATGTATGCTATAGTGCTACTGTTATTTAGACTGTAGAGGTGACTGATGGGAGAAGTTTCATGTTTCACAATGTATAGCGAAGTCTTGACAACTTTTGGACTTCCCTGGATTTTTCAAAATTTTGGAAGGTCTTTCTAGAGTCACTTGCAGTAATGTTAACCGTGGGTTTCTGATACATTTTCAATTTTTAGGAATATGTCTACAAATCAAACCAGTGGAATATTGTACATTGATGTGTTTTCTACTTTCCAAGAACTTTTTTTCAGTATCATCATTTTCATACTTGGAAATGACTTGCCCACTATGAAATACTAGTCTTCAATTATAGCTATCACCTTCAAATATATGGCAGAAGATACTTGAACCTCTTTAAAAATATACAGAATTTACTTGTATTAAGTTAATGAAAATACATGACATATATAGAAATATATATTCAATAATATAAAATATTATTTAAAATTCCATAAAATATTTTATCTTCTATTTAAAATAATTTGTGTCCCTGTGATAAATATATGCTGTAAAATTATTTATTTAAAATATTGTAGGGGCTACACTGTACTCAGGGCTTATTCTCTACCCACTCTACTGTCTCTTCAGCCCATATTTATTGAAATTCTAATTGAATTCTTCTCCTTTATTACAATAAATATGCTATTTGTGTTATTTAAAAAGAGTAGGGTCTCCAACACCTTATTAAATAATAATATTTTATGTGAATATAAATACAATATAAAGTATTTTGTCACAGTATTTATATAACTGTGGCCCAGTTCATTTATAACATAACTGAATTACCATGTTTTGTCAGTTATGAAATTTAAATTTCTAGATATTTCAGTAAGTCTACAGTTTGATTTGAAAATTTATTTGTAGATTAAAAACTACAAAAAATTGTTTAATTACTTATTTCTCATCTAATTACCTGTGTATAGCAGGCATCTTAATTATGTATTTATACATTATATATTATATACTTTATATATTTATATACTTAATTATATATTTTAATGTAGTTAGGTCTCTGCATTTTCATGATCAAACATGTAATATTAATGTAACTTTGGGGGGTTACGTGCTGACTCTTTTAACCATATATTGGGTGCATTATATCATAGTGAGGTTATTTTTTGGTTGCCTTTAGGCCATATTGTGGTGGTGCTCAGGGATACTCTGACTTATTCTCACGAATCACTCCTAGAGGTACTTGTGGGACTGTATGTAGTGCCAGGGTCAAACCAGGATATCCATCATGCAAGGCTTAACCCCTATACTATCTCTCTGGCTCACTAAGATTGTATTTCATAATCAAAACATGTTATAATATGCATCTTATTATTTTATAGAGGTAATAATATTTGATATAGGGAATTTACTACTCTATTAGGAATTCTCAGAGAAAAAGTTAAGGACAGTTTATATTCTATTCAGACCTTCAACTTTCTTTTCTAGGACTTCAGCTGATTAGATGAGACCCATCACATTATAGAAAAGCAATCTTCTTTATCCAACATCCCTTACTTAGATATAAATGTCAGTTCAAAACACACTTAAAGAATGGTCACTGTCACTGGGCTGGAGCGATAGCACAGTGGGTAGGGCATTTGCCTTGCACAAGGCTGACCCAGGTTCGATTCCTCTGCCCCTTTGGGAGAGTCCAGCAGGCTACCGAGAGTATCCTGCCCGCATGGCAGAGCCTGCCAAGCTCCCCATGGTGTATTTGATATGCCAAAAACACTAACAACAAGTCTCACCATGGAGATGTTACTGGTGCCTGCTCGAGCAAAATCGATGAGCAACAGGATAACAGTGACAGTGATACCGTAATACACTGTCACTATCAATGTCATACTGTTGCTCATCGATTTTGCTCGAGCAGGCACCAGTAACGCCTCCATTGTGACACTTGTTACTGTTTTTTTTGGCATATCAAATATGCCACAAGTATAGAATCATCTGGGTCAAAAAGATATGAAAAAACCATGTTGGTTAAGGATTGGGTAAAACAATATCCTTGGGGCTGGTGCAATAGTCCAGCAGGTAAGGTGGTTGCTTTGCACGCGGACAACCTGGTTTGATCCCCAGCATCCTACATTGTCCCCCGAGAACTGCCAGGAGTAATTCCTGAGTTTGGAGCAAGGAGTAACTCCTGAGCATCGCTGGTATGATGCATAAAGCAACACACACACACATACACACACACACAAAGCAGTATCCTTATTCATGGTATCCTTATTCATGTTCATGGGAATGTAAGTGAATCCAGCCTCTGTAGAAAATGGTGTGGCTATATCTCATAAATTTTAAATGGTCTCCCATATGATTGACAATCCCACTCCTCAATATCTAGCCAAAGAATGTGAAAACAGTAGTTAGAAGATAAATGCACAATGACAGATTAATGGATAATGAAAATGTGGTATATAAGTGCACTGGAGTTCTTGTTACTCATCTTCAAGAATAAAATAACATCTTGTCTTTTGTGACAACAGATGAAACTCAAAGGGTCATGCTAAATGAAAGAAGTTAGGAGAATTGGGGAAATGATGAGATATCTGGGATTAACATTAGGAAATTAGTGAAGGGTATGGTGGTGGTAACTATAGCTCAAGACCATACATATCAACACTATTGTAGAAACTAAAACAAAACAGACATCCTGGAACTAAGATGGTGGGCATGGTATATCAGCACAGCAAATATAAATAACAATACTGCACTATTGTACTATGCTAAAATAAGTTAAGAGAAGACCAAATACCAGCTAACACCACTTAGATGTGGGATATAGACAGGTTAAAGTACAGAACCAAACAAAAACTAACATACAGCTCAATAGACCATATTGCTGAGATAACCAGAGGGGATAATAGGACCAATAGAGTGTCTGTCTATGTTACCACACTGCCAGCACACTTGTGCTGGTAGTATGGTAACATATATCAAAGAGATGATAAGTTGTAACTCTAAAATATATAATTATGTAAGCTAATGTTACCTCAATAAATAAAATGTCAAGAAATAAGAACCTTCACAAAAACATCCACTTAGGTTTTTCTCTATATTTCTCCTGTGTATTATATACTACTCACTTTACTTGAAAACCTGTTTCTATCAACAAACTAAAGTCTAGGGAAATAAGAAGCATGTCTTCCCTTTCCTTTTATGGAGTGGGAGATGGGCTTCCCAAGTGGTGCTCAGGTGGCCTGAGGTCCCTTCTCACAGATGTCATTTTTCTTTATCCAGGTGACAGTTCCGTGAGAGGACACGAGGACTCAGGGCTACACAGGCCCGAGACTCTGGTGATTTCCTGAGCAACTCTAGTGATCTCATGGTCTATTTTTCTTTTTCTTCATCTGATTCTCAGCACACAACACAGTCACCAGTCCACAGTGGGCACTCCTTGTGTAACCATATGATTTATGAATTATGAATTATGAGTAACCATAATTCAGATTGAACTGAGACATGTGGATTTTGATGTTCTCCAGGAGGATTTACCTAACCAGATGATAATTCTATCATATGACCACAGTTATCAAAACCAGAATTTTAAGATCCATTCAAAATTTAAAGATGCAAAACCATTTTCTAATATGCTCTTCAGAACCTTTATAATTAAACAGGCAACCTCACAGACTGCATTTATTAACTTTTAATTTGAGGTCACTGTCACTGTCACTGTCATCCTATTGCTCATCAATTTGCTTGAGCAGGCACCAGTAACGTCTCCATCGTGAGACTTGTTGTTACTGTATTTAGCTTATTGAATGTGCCACAGGTAGCTTGCCAGGCTCTGCCATGCAGGCGAGATACTCTCGGTAGCTTGCCGAGTTCTCTGAGAGGGGTGGAGAAATTGAACCCAGGTTGGCCGCCGGGTGCAAGGCAAACGCCTTACCCTCAGTGCTATCGCTCCAGCCCTAATTTGAGATATAAATAATAAAATATTTACTAATAATTTAACTATTTCAATATTTTTCCTTCTGATTTTTAAGATATTGAAATTATAGATTTACTATAAAAATGCAATGCTTCCCTCTTTGTGTAATCTCCTGGCATCTTCTTGGAAGCCCTGGCTCTCTCTCATCGCCTGCGTTCGGTGGTCTTGGGCCACTTCCCTACCCGGGAAGGTGAATGCCATGGGTGAACGAAGGAGGAAGTGAGGCCACCAGGCTGGTTGGTGATCAGTTGCCGTTCTCCCCACGCACCTGTTCCAACCTTACTATGCTCCCCATCTAGTCTCACACTGCCCCTCATTCCCCTCTCCTCCTGTCCCTCCTGCTCATCTCCCCACTCCATCTTGCAGCCTGGTCTTTCTTTAGTCTCTCTCCAACTCCTTGCATTGGAGGTAGTACAATCAACATATCAAAAGCCCTTCCTGATTGCCCATCAGGTTCAAGGGCAGAAATACCAACTGGGGGTGTTTCTCCTTTCCTTAGTCCTATAACTTAATTAACATCTTAATTAACATCTTAATTATACTTCTTAATATTACTAATTTTCTATGGACCCAGTAAGAGATATCTTAAACTTGTAGGGTGGCTCTCCTGGGGATATCTCGATATAGATCTCAGATTACAGTGCTCAGGCCACATTAATCTTTCCTAACCCTAGCAGGGTACTTATCTAGATGTCTTTGGATCATAACAGAATTTGTACATGACCATGCTCTTAACTTATAGTTAAGTATTATGGTGCGTGGGCCTGGCCAATTTCGATGTCAGGGGAGCTCAAAGCTTGCCATAGGTCCATTCTATCCCTTGTCAGGATGCTGCTTTTGCGGTGCTAGGAACTGAGGGCAACTGAGCTTAAATAGAGAAAACAGATGCCCAAGGGTGAATATAATTTGGAGCCAATTAACTCCCAAGTTATAAAAGCATAGCATTAATTGTCTTCTTGTGTCCATACAAAAAGGACATTGCTTTGAATTAACTATGCAAAGGACTTAAGGAGAAAAGAAAAAGCAATATTTACAAGTTAACAGAGTCTGATTAGGAGATAAAGGTAACTGACTTGTTGGGGAAGCAGAGCATAAAGAAAGAGATTACAAATAAACACAGAGGAATGGGAGCACTGTGATGGGAGTAACCCAATAAACCTAAGCTCCCTGTGGCAAGGCAGAAAGGACTAACCAATGCTATCCTAGACCTCTTCAACTCCTCCTAGGAAGCAAAATACATTATTGTAATTTGTTGTTAAATTGTTGATTCCTGATAGAGCAGCTCAAAGATAGCACAACCACAAAAATGAGGAAAGAGGAGAAAACATTATAGGTTAATGAGAACAACATAAACTGCATACTAGCCCTAGGTTATTATTAGAGAATGTCTACAAAACTTCTGATTATGAATTTTATTTTAACTTGTGTCCCATTGAATATACACTTCACTAAAAAAATGACATTGAAAACAGCATCTTATTATGAAATTCTGAGCAAAATATCAAGTCATTACATTTGCATTTTATTAATCTTATAGAATCTATCTTCAACCATATGTATAAAATGACTTTGAGTTTATAGGCACTATATCTCTTGTGGCAATCTCCTATAACACATTCTAATCTCTCCAAACCCTCTGCAAGGAAATTTCTAAGGTAGATGTGTTGGTGGGGTGTGCGTGGGGTGTCAGTTCTCAGAATAGAAATGCTGGTTATCTTTCCCCAACCTAATGGGATAGGTTGACACAGTGGTGACCTCAGGTATTGCCTACATCCCCTTGAATTTCTGCATGCTAATTTTACCCCACCTCCTCATTCCAACAGTATTGTTTCAACTATAGAATCAGTCAAAATCCTGAACACCCTTCATGAGCATAAGAAGGTCACCCAAGTCTTTGCTCTCAGGAAGTGAATCTAAACTTAGGTAACACTGCCATTGCTTATTAAATTCTCTTTTCTATTTAAATTAAGGTAAAACATAGACAATAAAGTTCACACAAATATTCAAAAGCCTCCAACAACCAGGGAGATCAAGATATAAGTAATTCATTTCCAGCCACGAGGCTTCCATGCCCTTTTTCAGTAAATGTCCCCAACAAACGTAAACATTGTTCTGAATTCTAATTCTACGACATAATCATAAATTTGTTTTATTGACACTTCATTTCATATAAATGAATCCTACTGTAAATAGTAATGAATTCTCTAACTCAATATTTTGTCCGAAATTTATTCAATCTTTTATGGTGTTTCTGTGTTGTATTCCTTAATATGAATATGCCACAATTTATTTAGCCATTTCAGTGTCAATAGACATTTTATTTGTTCTCAGTTTAGGTTTTTTTAAAAAAAATGTTTGGTAAAGTGTTTATAACATAAAACATAACACTTCAAGGTGACGGAAATGGCACTGTTTACTCTCATTGTATTGCCATCAACATAAGAATGCACCATCGACAGTTTCATCTTTCCAAATTCAAGGTCACTAGTCATAAACTCCACAATCTACTTTGTTCTATGAATTAGACTATATGAAGTACTTTGTTAGTGGAATCATACATTATCTGTCCTTTTATTATTGACTAATTTCACTTAACAAGTCTTCAAGATTTATATACGCTGTAGCATATTTTCATTCTTGGATACTGTGTCATCTACATATATCATATTTTTATTAGTATAATGATAGACACTTGAACTGTTTATACATTTTGAATACTATGAAAGATGTTCATAATGTTTCTGTGGACATGAGTTTACAGCTATCTATTCAAGCATACTTTCAGTTTGGGGGATGTGGTTAGTACCTAAAGGAGGAATTTTGATTTTATATGGTAATTATTTTTCTTCCATCCTCCCTCCCTCCCTTCCTCCTCCCCTTTCTTCTTCTCTCCCTCCCGCCTTCCTTCCTTCCTTCCCTCTCTCCCTCCTTCCTTCCTTCCTCCCTTCTTTCCCTCTTTCTGAACCTCTCTCTCTCTCTCTCTCTCTCTCTCTCTCTCTCTGTTTTCCATGGTGTTGGCTACACTACAAACGCATCACTATAACACAAGGCCTCCAGTTTCTCTACATCCTTGTCAACATTAGGAATTTTCCATTTTTCTTCTTTTAAATCTACGGCCATACCACCCTGAACACGCCCGATCTCTCATCTTCTTTTAGAATAATAGCCATTTAGTTAGTATGAGCTATTATTTTGTACTTTAAATTTGTATTTCCCTAAACATTAGTAATGATGGGTACCTTTTCATATACTTATTGACCATTGTGTGCATTTACTTTGGAGATATGTCATACAAGCCATTTGCCCATTTTTCATGAGGTATAAGTTTGTTATATGTTTTTTCTTTGTTACATGTTTATTCTTTGTTCCTGTAGTTGTTAAGACTAATAAGTTCCTTTCTTTCTTCAGGAACAGAATCTTTCATCTCTATTTATTTCTATAATCATAAGAAAAAAAGCCCATTTATCAAATTCTAAATTTCTTTTATTTTCTGAGAAAGTATCACATTTTAAAGATTGCAGTGCACTAATATAATATTAATATTATTTGTTTTGCTTTGTTTTATGTTGGAGACATATCTGTGATCCTTAGAGGTTTCTTTCATGGTGATGCTCCAGGTGGATCACAACATAACATGTGGTACCAAGAACTCCCACTGAAAAGCAGGCACTCCGGTTCTTTAGCTATGTCACCAGCACTTAAAGCACTTTTAAAAAATTGTTAGTTATGTTTATGTATGAATCTCAGATTACAAAGTGGAAAGATGTGCTAAATTATAATTTTCAGGCTTTGAAAAGCATATTTACAATCATAAAATTACATATTATGATTATTTAAAATTGTATAAATAGGGAACTGGAGCAATAGTACAGCAGGTAGGCCACTTGTCATGTGTGCCACTGATCTGGTTTGATCCCCAGTATCCCAAGTAGTCCCCTGAGCTCCTCTTACCCCTAGGAGTGATTGTTGAGCATACAGCTAGGAGTAAGCCTGGAGTACCACTATATGTCCCCCCCAATAAAGTTGAACTAATAGGAGCTGAAAAGATAGATCCTTAGGTCAAGTTCATGCTTTGATATACCAATGAATCAAGTTTGGTTCCTGACACCACCTGGTACCCCAAGAACTAATGTTAGCAGGCTCAAAGTGCAGAACCAGTAGTAATCCCAAGCACTGCTTCATGTTGTCTGACACTCCTCACTCTAAATAGCATACAAAGTAACAAAATTAATAAACATACAAAAGACATATGTCACTGTCACTGTCATCCCATTGCTCATTAATTTGTTCGAGCTGGCACCAGTAACGTCTCACATTGTGAGACTTATTGTTATTGTTTTTGGCATATCAAATACGCCACGGTTATCTTGCCAGATTCTGCTATGGAGACTCGATACTCGATACCTTGCCGGGCTCACCGAGAGGGGTGGAGGAATCGAACACGGGTCGGCCATGTGAAAGGTGAACGCCCTACCGCTGTGCGATGGCTCCAGCCCAACAGACATATAAATTTAAATAATTTTGAATGAGCATCATCCTACCTCTCCAGAAAGATCAGTGTATGAGTAAGAAACTTCACATCTGATAAATACACCCAGGTGGGAAGGCGAGGAATAGTGAGAGATAAATCCCATCTGTCTCACAAACACTCAAAGTGCGGTTCTATTTTATAAAGGACTAAACACCTGCAGGGCTCAGTATCTCAACTGCAACATTATTTTAGATGAACATTATTTCAAATCTGTTTGTTCTTTATTCTAAAACATGTATTTGTATCTTCAAGAATATTTAATAGCATCCCTGGTCTCTACTCATTGGTCTCTAGCAGTAACCCCCATGATGGTGATTTTTTAAAAATCTAAAAATAATGGCACAAGCACTATGTGTATAACTTTTTTTGCAGATTGGAAATGGCTGCTCTAGGACTATGAGTGTCACGCAGGTTTAAGGTGACTCCTCAGTTAAAAGAAATCGATTCCTTGGTCATTGTCCTATTACAGCAATGTCACAATGAAATAAAGGCTAACACTATTTAAATCACTCCTATCTGTTTGAAAGCTAGATGCCACAATTGCTTTACTTAGTTATATTATCCTTTATATTTTTCTTTCCAAATTAAAGAGGAATAATAATACTGTGTTGCCACTCTAAGCATCTACTCTGAGAGTAGGTTCAAATTATTGAAAAGGCCTAATTAGGAACATTTTTCTCATCTAAAGGTTATTGCAGGGAGTCAGCAGGTGAACTTCTGTGGAAAATAAATGCCATTTGGGGCAGAGGAATATGATTCCGCCTCTAGATAGGATGGAAGACAGTGTAACTGGATAGAAGACAATGTAACTGGATGATGCATATTTGGGGCTATGGTATGGGAAGGAAGTGAAGACCCAAGAGAATTTGAGGAACCCTGAGAGTTTTCTTCCAGATAAACCTTACTGTGTATTATTGTATTATCTTACAAATAGTGTTGTTTGTCAACGTGCTGGAAATCTTTGTACCTGGGCAGATGCATTTCACTGATTCCAGAATTATTTAAGGAATTATATGTACTTAACAAACTTCGCATCAAAAATCTCTGGTATAGAAAAATCATGATGAAAATTTTCCTAGGAGTCTCTGGATATTATCCTAACATGCCTTTAACAGAGATTTCCTAAAACACTGTGTTTCTTGAAAATAGCACCCTTACAGCTATAATTTCATATGTCTTTAAGGTAGTATAGCACAAACACTTGGCATGGAGGTCACTTGTGGGGCTACAGTGTTAACTTCTTTCCTGACTTCTAGAAGATAAGAAATTAGGTCTCTCAGTTACTCTTCAAAAAGAAAACCTAAAGCATTACTTCTGCCTAATAGGCTTTTAGCACGAATTCAGGACAGAAATCATTTAAGCATAAGAAAGTCTGCGTACATTTAAGAAACAGATTATAAAAGTAAAAAAAAAAAAATAAACATCCCTTAGGTTTCTGCAAAAAGAATTTAAGAAATAAGTGTATTCTAATAAGATTCATGATTTCTTTTAATATGCTTCTATGACTACTAGGGTTTTTCTTTTGTTTACTCGTTTTTTTCTTCTTCTTTTTTTGTGCTGGCATTCAAGCCTAGTATCTCACACATGCAAAGTAAGCACTCTGACTCTGAACTGCATTCCCAGCTCCTGACCACGAATTTCTTAAAGTGGAGTTTTAAAAGTCTCATGGGTGGAACTAGCTTGAGAAACTAGGAGAAGACTATTCTTTACTCAGCATTTTAGCCCTGCACGGTGGAAAGTTTAAGGAACAAAACAGTTATGCAGCTCCACTTTGATCTTGAACTATTGCAGTTATAGGTAAAAATACTGTGTTTACTTTGAATAAAATATACTAATTAACAGAAATGTTATTCTTCAGTAGTGAAAGCATTGTAATTAACAGTAAGATTTTGAAGTTCTTCTCTAGAAATTGCTGATAAATGTTAAGGAAAACAATTTGACTTAAATTTTATGAATCACTTATCAATTATAATGTTATATTTAATACCTTTCTTCTCATAAATTGTTCACATACTAAAAATACTGAATTATAAATCATGGGGAAAGACACAACTTATGGTATTTCCCAACTAAGTTGTGCTAATAAACTAGTTTTTTAAAAGAAACTAGTTTTGCCAAAGTATAAATGAAAGAATATGGACAAAAGGAAAACTAAAATTGCCATGTTGAAATTAATTTTGAATCTACCCATAGCACTGTATCACTGTCGTCCTGTTGTTCATCAATTTGCTCAAGCAGACACCAGTAACATCTCCATTGTGAGACTTGTTGTTACTGTTTTTGGCATATCTAATATACCATGAGTAGCTTGTTGTGCTCTCCGAGACAGACGGAGGGATAGAACCCGGGTCGGCTGCATGCAAGGCACATGCCCTACCCACAATAGAGATATGCAAAGTCACTTGGCATTTCATAATGAGTCTGAGTAAGTCTAAAGAAAATGTGTAATGTTGAAAGAAAAGTTGAACAAACTGGGAAAACTAAAAATGTATTAAAGTAGAAATCTATACTGATTATGTGCCAGGTATTGTTGCCAAAGCAGGGGGTGAAGCGGTGTGATTCTGATTGAATTCATCTGGCATGCAAAATGTATGTGCTGTCAAGGTTGAAATATTTTATATCATTTAATATAATGTAGTCATCTAAATTTATTTGCTCTAAATTCATGCACACTAAGCCACTGTTTTATTATAATATAGTATTTTGAACACAAAGGGGAAAATGGTAATCATACCCATATGAACATATCAATTTAAGTGATAATTATAAATTATAAATTGTGATTCTGTCTTATACATTTTATCTTATGCTTCTGAGAGCAGATTTGCTCCTTAAAAATGTATAATCCTTCTGATCCTGCTGATAGATCAAAGTTCTGATAGAGCAGAACAGCAATCTAGTCTTCAATTTGTGAGGAATTCACCAAGATTAATGTGATCTTGTAATGTTTCTTGGGAGCCTCCAGCTGGCTACCCTAGGTGATAACTAACTTTCCAATTTCCTTCAACTGTCTACACAATACATTAGCAATCTATATCAGAACAATGTATTAAACAACCAGGCATGTTGATTAAACTAAGAATTCATGACTATCAGTTGTAATTTGTCCTCCAAGTATGTCAGATACTCTTCCATGCTCCTTTAATCAGTTAACTTTTCCAAATTCTAAGAAAAATATTCCACTTTTCACTTATATAAATACCATAACACACCCCCATCAAGCACTTTCAATGAATAAATGACCTTCTCTCACATATCCTGGCATTAGCAGAAGAGATTGAAACATACTCATCTTCCCATCATTAACCTAAAAAGGTATCTAACTTAGAAGAAGGAGTTTTTCGTTTCAACTGCAGAGGACTGTATCTTCCAAACATGGTCAAATCATCATATTTGTTGGGAGGATTCTACCCCAATCATATGCCCTCTTTGAAATTTTATTTAAATCAAATATGCTGTATACATATACACATATATAATATATACACATATCGATATATGTATATGCTATATACACATGTATATAGCATATTGTATACACACATATATGTGGGATTCAGTGCTGAGATCTCCAAGCCTGCTCAGACCAGGACTGGGCCTCTTTCACCGAGATTCCCCAATTTCCAGTAGCTTCACAGTCAGACCCACAAACTGCTTCCCCCCTACCCCCTTGCCATGTAATCCCATTAACAGCCAAGATCCAGTGACTATAAAACAAAGCTCCCAGAAGCTTTGTTTTAGTCTTATAGTCTATCCCACTGATATACCTAAAGAAGCACACATGTGCTTGGTTTTAACATACTTGCTTGTATTCTCTGATACACATTCTCCATCCCTCTTGGAGAGCCCAGCAAGATACTGAGAGTATCCCGCCTGCAGGGCAGAGCCTGGCAACCTTCCCGTGGCATATTCGATATGCCAAATATAGTAACAATAACGGGTCTCATTCCCCTGATTCTGGAAAAGCCTCCGATACGGCACCCACTGTTTGGAAGGACAAGTAAGGAGAAGGTGCCAAAATCTCAGGGCTGGGATGAATGGAAATGCTACTTGAGCCTGTTTGAGCAACTCGATGAACAACGGGATGACAGTGATACAGTGACAGTGATATACATATATGTGATAGTGTACTGGAGATTTGGGTTTTATCAAGATTATAAGTGCTTTTTTACAAATAATAGAATAATGGAAACAGACAAATCAGTTAAATGATAAACCTTTCTCTACAACCATGCATGCTCTTAGGCTTTCACCCTATTTTCTTTCCTTGGACTAGTTTCCTCCAAATTTCTCCTGTGTTTTATACATCCCTCTCCACTTCCTTGCCCTCAATTTATGTCCCACCCATTGTATAGTAGCATTTCTATTATAAATACACCTTCAAATATGGGCACTAACATCAATATAATTGTAGCACTGTAGCACTGTCATCCCATTATTCATCTATTTGCTCAAGTGGGCACCAGTAACGTCTCCATTGTGAGACTTGTTACTGTTTTTGGCATATTGAATATACCATGGTTAGCTTGCCAAGCTCTGCTGTGCGGGCGGGATACTCTTGGTAGCTTACTGGGCTTTCCGAGAGGGATGGAAAAATCAAACCCAGATCAGCTGCGTGCAAAGCAAACGCCCTACCCACTGTGCTATTTTTCCAGTCCATCAATATTACTACATTTACAAAAAATTAATGAATCACCATGAGATACAGTTACAGACTTACAAGCTTTTGTGATTATGTTTCAGTCATACAATGATCCAATACCCATACCTCCACCAGTGCCCATTCTTTACTGCTGGTGGGAATGCCGACAGATCCAGCCTTTTTGGAAAATAATATGGACATTTCTCAAAAAACTAGAAATTGAGCTCCCATTTGACCCAGCAATACCACTTCTGGGACTATATACTGGAGTGCAGAAAAATACAGTAGAATTGCACTTGTATGTTTATTGCAGCACTATTTACAATAGCCGGAATCTGGGAGAAAAAAAAAACCCAGTGCCTGAGAACAGATAACTAGCTAAAGAAACTTTGTACATCTACATAATGGAATAATATTCCTATATTTGAAGGAAATTTCCAGTTTACCTTATGAGGAGTTTTGCACCTTTCAAAATGCTGGTGAGGGGTGGCAAGACAGTACAGTGAGTAGAGTACTTGCCTTGCAATTCTGAGAGATGCCAGGAGTGATTCCTGAGCTCAGAGCCAAGAGTAAGCACTGAGCATCACAGGGTGTGGACCCAAAACAAAAAAATCTGGTGAAGATTTTTTAAAAAGCTATTTTCTTTTCTCTTTGCTCCTATAATTCTTTAAGCTCCTAATCTGATTCTTCTCAAGGGGTTTCTTCTTCACGAAGATTTACACAAAGCGGGGGCATGGGGGGAGAAAATATGGCATTAAAGTCTAAATTATGTGAGATAAATTCTTATGATCAGTTTCAGTGTTGAGATTAAAAGTATTCTTTTTTTTTTTTTTTTTCAGATTACACTCAGTGATGCTCAGGACTGACTCCTGGCTCTGCACTCAGGAATCATTCCTAAGGTGTTTGGAGGACCATATGGGATGCTGGGAATCGAACACGGGTCAGAATGCATGCAAGGCAAATGCCTTACCTGCTTTACTATCACTCTAGCCCAGAGATTAGGAGCATTCTTGAGATAGAAAATGACCAGAGCATTACTACTGTGGGTAGAGCCTTTACCTAGCATGCGGTCAAAACAGGTTCGATCTGTCCCCCCTATGCAGGACCCCTAGCCCATCACGAGCTCTCCCTGAGCTCAGAGCTTAGAATAAACCCTTGAGCACCTCCATATGTGATCCAACAACAAAGAAATAAACAACAACAAAAAACCTTAAAAAGAGAAATCCTTTTAGGAACAGGAAGAAGAGCTGTGTACAATGGATTTTCAACATTATTTTGGAAAATGTCTTTTAGTCACAGAAGAGAAATTCTCAGTAATCATGCAAGATAAAAGACTGGAGTTCAAAAAACAGAATGGACATGGATAAATGAAAGAATTTTCTATTGGTCAGTAATATTTAAAAGCCTGAAATTAATACATCAAACCAAAGAATAAGAATGATAAAATAGTCTGGTAACCAGTCCCAAGGATTTCCAAGGTATAAGATTTTATAGGTGATGTATTCAGAGCCTAGAAATGGATAAGATCACAAGAGGAAAGTGTAGCAATTCTAAAGATAAGGAGATCCAGCAAATATTAAGAGAAAAATGAAAAAAAAAAACCAGCTCCAGCAAGGAGACTGAGCAGGCACATCAGTTGGTATGTAAATACATATGGGACACTTCAGTTTCAAGAACCAAAAAAAAAATTATTGCATTTGCTGAAGGATATTAAGTAGAAAGGAAGGGGGGAGGGGTGAAAGAAGAATGGCCATTTTAAAAAATGTACTGTTTTTCTGTTTCTTGCCCCTATGCCAGGCTGTCTTCACCGGGGCCCCTTGGAATGGGGCAGGTTGAGTTTCCCTCCCACCCCCGAGAAGAGCCCCGGCAGCCCAAGACCTCTGGAACCCAGCCACAGCCATGCTCAAGGCCCCTCTCCACATGTTCAAATGAGCTTCACACAAGAAGGAACCAGCAGAGGAACCTGGGGCTGAGATCTCCAACCCTGTTAGGATCGGGACTGGGCCTCCTCCACCCTGACCCCTCATTTTCCAGTAGCTTGGCAGCCACACCCACAAACTGCCCCCAGTGCTGTGTAATCTCATTAATGACCAAGATCCAGAGACTATAAAACAATGCTGCTGGAAGCGCACAACCTCGAATGACCTCTTATATAGCCTAGTTCTCCCTCTCAGAGAACCTGGCAAGATACCAATACCATTCTGCCCACATGGCAGAGCCTGGCAAACTCTCTGTGGCGTATTCAATATGCCAAATACAGTAACAATGGTGGTTCTCTTTCTCCTTACCCTGAAAGAGACTCCAATGTGGCAGGCACCGTTGGGAAGAATGAGTAAAGAGAGGCTGCTAAGATCTGAGGGCTAGGATGAATGGAGACATTACTGGTGCCTGCTCGAGCAAATCGATGATGAATGAAATGACAGTGATACAATGATACAGTGAAGTAAAATGTAAAAAAGTGGACTTTTTTTCACTAAAAAGTCAATTAGTGAAATATGCAATTCTTTATCACTGTATCACTGTCATCCCGTTGTTCGTCTATTTACTCGAGTGGGCACCAGTAAGGTCTCTATTACACTCTGCCCTGAGATTTTAGCAGACTCTCCTTACTCCTCTTTCCCAATGATTGGAGGCCCTTTCAGGGTCAGGGGAATGAGAGGCCCCTCTCCACATGTTATCATTACTGTTTTTGGCATATCCAGTATGCCACGGGTAGCTTGCCAGGCTCTGCTGTGTGGGTGGGATATTCTCAGTAGCTTGCCCAGCCCTCCAGCAATTCTATATACCACAGAAAAAACAACGATGATTATTCTTTCTTTATCACATAACTATATCTTAATTTTTAATAATAGAATAAGAATTTATGATGTATAGCTCTCATAATTTATTCAATCATTCCCTATTTTCAGAGTTAATTTTTTTAAACATTATTGAACATGCTGTGATGAGCAGGCATAGACATTTAAGTGTTCACATATTTGTGCTTTTTAGTTTGTTTGATTTTTACTAAGAAATTGAACTAAGTTATTTCACATGCAATGTATGTGTTTTATCACTGAACTACATAGCTTTGACTATTTCTTTAGATATGGAATTACTGTTCCACTAAAATGTTGAATAACAAATATAGTTACATAATAATTAAAAGTAAGAAACCTTAAATATGTGAGGATTTCTTAGAGAAGCAAAGCAAATTTAAGTAGCAAAGCAAATTTTGCTTTGTTAACCATTACCTTTGATTAAATACTTATATTAATTTATATTAAATAAATTATATTAAATTATTAAATAATTTATACTTTTGCATAAATAGCTAAACTACTCCTCCATTCCTATTTCTATAGTACAAGACAGAACACTCTTGAATCTGTGGGTACTCACTGACAAAATGCTGTTAATCTCCATTAATTTAGTAAATGCTATTACACATGGGATTTCTTAGGACTATGCCCTTAATTATCATCGAACTGGCTCTTAATTCTCTTGCTACCAGAATAAGACATTGTGGAAAAATGACAACATTATTTGTCTAGAAAAGATGGATGTGTGTGTCTAAATAAACTATATGTTTTCATATTGATTGGAGTGTATTTTCTTTTTATTATACTGGGGATCAAACCTAGAATCTGATATATGTGAGACAAGTGCCCTAGAGAGGAATGTTTAATTATAATTCTGAGAGATCATTTTGCAAGCCATGTAAGTTGTTGAATTTAAAAAGACAATAATTACCTTGGACAAAGCACTTGACTTGAGTTTCCTACTTATAAAGACAATGATTTGGTGGGTAGTGGCAATTGGAGAAAAATAAGAACATACCAACTTGGCACTTTTTTTTTTTTGCTTTTTTGGGTCACACCCGGTGATACACAGGGGTCACTCCTGCGTCATGCACTCAGGAATTACTCCTGACGGTGCTTGGGGGACCATATGAGATTCTGGGGATAGAATAGGCTTGGCAGTGTGCAAGGCAAAAGCCCTACTGGCTATAATATCGTTCCGACCCCCAAACTTGGCATTTTTGAAATATTATTATGCATTGTAACATATTTCATTAGATTTGTTTGTTTAACATTAACGTTACTACTATAATAAAGGGGACTGAAGTGATAGTACATCAGGTAGGGTGTTTGCCTTGCACGCAGCCGAACCTCGATTTAATTCTTCCGTCCCTCTCAGAGAGCCCATAAGCTATCGAGTGTATCCGCCTGCAAGGCAGAGCCTGGCCAGCTACCTGTGGCGTATTCTATATGCCAAAAACAGCAACAAGTCTCACAATGGAGGTGTTACTGGTGCCCGCTCGTGCAAATCAATGAACAACGGGATGATAGTGCTACAGTGCAGTGCTACTATAATAAAGGAGTCTCTCATTGCATAATTTTAATATTTAAGATTGGAATTCTTCCAGATTTTATTTGCGATATAAAGGTAGGAAGTAAGGAGTTGATACCTTGGCAGTAATTTTGGAAAGAGACAAAAACTGTAAAATAATGAAGAAATGTTTAAAGGGATGAAATAATACCTGATAAAGGATTAGACTACAGCCAACTCAAGGACGGAGCTCACTGATGGCAACGAATATCACTGATAAGACTGGGAAGGACCACAGTGAAAACCACAAAGCCCATTTTCTTTGACAGCTGCCTGTTGAGGACTCACATCCCAAACTGAAGCAACTCTGTGAAAACATCGTATGAAATCAGTGTCGGAAAGCTTTAGGTGCTCACTCACCAGCTAGATGGGGCAGTAACCCCATCTGGCTCAGATGCAAGATCCATCTCTCCTCTACAATACTTCCCTCTGCAGTTGACCATATCCATTTTAAGGTATGATTTTCCTTTTATTAAGGGATTCTCCTCTCATATTTCCTAAATAAAACTATTTTACTTCACTATCTGTCTCCTCCAGAAATTATTTTCTGTGCTATGCTGTGGAGCGGCCATGTTGTTCGCATCTGTCCCTCTCCACAGGCATTCTTTGGATGGATAGACCAAGACCCTTGGAATCCTGAAGCAGTATGTTTTTACTCTCCCGCCCCTTTTTACCTTTATTATTAATAACTCATTCTAAATTAGGTTTTCTGAACTTTTCCCCCCAGATTCTTACATTAGAGATGAAAAAGTGCCAAAAATGCAGCAGTTCTACTTTGAAGTTTATAAAATCTTTACAAGAAAGAAAAATCACTGAAGCAGTACTGTGGGGATATTATATTCTGAAGTGATGTTAATAACTTTTGTGGAATATTGGAATATTCAATGGCATATCAAATCCATATTCATTGCTGGAGGGTTTTCCAGAGTGTTTTAGCCCATCAATCTAATATAGTTTACCAAAAACACTAACTTAGTAAAACTCCATAAAACCAACTCTCCATCCTCCCACGATAGTGTTATTTAAACAATTTAGTAGTTTGTTCCTAACTTGAAATGATGTTTGTCTGAGTTTTAGAAATGTTTGTCTGATGTTAATACTGTTAATAATATTTGGAAATTTTATTTAATATGAATCATAAATCATAAATTAAAAAGTAGCTTTGGAAAAAACATTCCTAATTTTGTTATTAGTTTGATATGGTAGGAAAAAAAAACCATTTTACTGGTAAACAAACAAGTACAATGTCTTTTTTTCTAGAAAAGTTTAATCAAACAACAAAGAAGTCATTCTTTAATGTCAATTGTTTTATTGATAGAAACTTTAATCTGCTACTTTCTTTAGGTATTGTGTTCTTTTAAGAAAGTCATTAATAATTCTACCTATTCAAATAAAAATATATTGTCTTCAATTGTCACACAATTCATAAGCTTTCTCTCATTACTTTATCTCTTTTCTTTACTGTAGTTTGTCATCTTCACTATTTTTTCAACTGATACTTATTTTGTGGCATCTAATATCTAGTTGGAAATGTTTAAACTAAATCTTTAAAAGTGAAGTTTGTAACTTCCTATCATTTGATTGCTGTAATCACAATCATATATTGCCAAATTAAGCCTATATTTATATATTTGACTTCTCTCAGCTGCTATGTGGACAAAATTATATTTGTGATGCTTCAAAAATAAAAAAAAGAAAAAATGATTCTACTCCGCTTCTCCTCTCATCTTCCCTACCCATTATTGTCACTGCTTTCAAGAAAGCAACTCAGGGGCAACCTTTGATCATTTTTCTTTCATCTCACTTTGCTAAATTTACTTTTCCCTTCAGGATACTTCTGAAAATTATTCTTTCCTCCATGAAGCTATTGCTGGGAAACTCTCACACATATTTTAATGTTACCATTTTGGTTCTGCAAATGACTTTTTCCTGCTATATATCCTAACCAAGCTCAGAACAGATAGCTATATGGAAATAAATATTTCCATTAGTCATTGAATTTACTCCACACTCATCATCTTCCATAATTATTACATTTAAAACTATTTTAAGTGGTTTTTAATCATATTCCATTTCACTCTTTTTAAACTATTTTTTGTTGGTTTTGTTTTTATACAACATTTGTATTTCATTTACTCCTTAATGCCTTCTTATTCTTTGCTGTCAAAAAATTAATACATGGGTGGAGAAAAATTACAGGGTTTATGATGCTTGCATTGTGTGCAACTGACAAGTTGTTCAACTTGTTCAATCCCTGACCTTGGATGAGTAGGGCTGGGAGTAACCTCAAGCACAGATCTAGGAGTGTTGTGTAGGAGCCATTTTACCTTACTGATCTTATCCTATCACCATTTGTTTACCATTAGCTAATGCCCATGCCACACCTAGCATTGGTTGCCACTCCTAATCTTACTGATCTTATCCTATCACCATTTGTTTATCACTAGCTAAGCCCATGCCACACCCTGCATTTCTATTGGGGGTCCCAGCATGCATACTATGCCACCTCCTCCCAGCAGGGAGGTATAAATACTGTAACTGCGTAGAATAAATGCCTTTTCTCTCTCCTCCGGGCTCTGCGTCTTTTCATTAGGATGAACCCTTCTCAGCCCCACGAAGGATTCTCCCTGCTGAACAGAACGAGACCTCCACATCGACCTCCACAGTGTTGCCCAAACCCAGTACCCTTCAACACCCCCTCCCCAAATAAATACATATAAATCAATGTCTGGACTCTATTGCCCACTTTCTTTTCTCCAGGACTCTTTTAAAAAAAATAAACAAACACAATTTAAGTGATACATACAAACTTCAAGACTTCTTGAAGTAGATTGTCTCCTTTCATCAAACTTCCAAATATTGTAGAAGGCCAGAAACTCATAGGATAGAATAAAAACAATAGCAACAACATATAATGAAGATAAGTAGAAAATATCTCATTGACTGTCATCACAGTCAGGTCCATTTTAATAGAAAGGAAGGAAATGTATCTTCCAGGGTTGATCTGGTGTTTGGATATTAGCTGGGTTTCCCTGCATTTCTGGCTAAGCAGAGCATTTAAAGGAACATAAAAGTTATCTAAGTTTTTGATTGCTGACAAGGCATGCCATATATGAGGACTTTCTGTCTGGATCCAAAACAAAATCTACCCTTTTGGTCATTTCCTTGATAATCGATGAAATTTAATTTTAAAAATAAATTTTATTGCCCAAATAAATAGCTCAAAGTTGTAAAAAGAATAAATTATGTGCCGGAGACCCTAAGTCCCAAACGCAGCTCTGCATGGCCCCCTGACTATTCCCAGGTCCAACTCAGGTATCCCACAGAAACACTGGACAGGCACAGCCATATCATAGTATCACTAGGAGTGCTCCCCAGGTAATTAATACTTTGGGGAAGTCCTTTTATTAAAAAGTAATCTTAGTGACTTTTGGTTATCATTGCCTCTTCTTATCTCAGTTTAATATCCCCAGATATGATATCACACTCAGTAATTCCACTCCAAGACTGTCAGCTAGTCAATGCCTACCTATTTGCTCTTAAAACTTTTTAAGAAAATGGTGCATTTTAGAGAGAAAATAAAACTGATTAGTAACAAAACAACATAGGGTTGGAAATTGCTCTTTAACAGAAGTCTCTGAATTTGGTGTCCAAAACCAATTTCTGACAGGAGTGTGAGGAGGATTTTCAATGCATCCCAGCTAAATTCTACCACAATCTATTCAGAAATAGTATTTGATTCTAGAGATTAAACAAAAACTTTTTCAAGTAAGGCTACTTAACTTGTTTGTGGGAGATGACCACAAACCCTCAGGTTCAATTAATTTACTTGATATTATTATGAAGGTCTAGATTACAGTCAGCTCAAAGACTGGCTAGAGCTCACTGATGACAGAGAATATCACTGATAAGCTCAGAAATAGCTTGATGGGAGAGCTGCAAATGAAAGATTTCAGGTAAAAACATAATTTCTATGCCCTATCCAGGCAAGCATTCTTTCCAAATCTTTCCTCCTTCCAGGCTATTCTTGACGATTCATTACATAAGCGTAATAGATTGAATCATTAGCCAGTGGCATTTGAACTCATGTTCCAGTCCTCCTCCCGTCCTAGGAAATTAGGGAGAGGGACTAAAAGTCCAGCATTTAATTCTTATTGATTTCCCTGGAAACCAACCCTCTCTTCTTAATTGTTCTCCAACTGTTTCTTTTGTTTACACAAAAAGAGACAATTTTAAGACTCTTAAGATGGGAAATTTCAGGATTTGGGAGAGCTCTTAGTCAGAAATTGAGGGTAAGACTAAATACATTTTGAGATATATATTATATATACATATATATGTATTTATGTGTATATTATATATATCCTGATATATATATATGTTATATGTGTGTGTGTGTGTGTGTGTGTGTGTGTGTGTGTGTGTATCCTGCCACCACCTAAGAAGAGCATGTCTGCTACTTGAGCCAAGAAAGTGAAGATGGACACCAAATCATGCCCCGAGTGTGACCAACCAAATCTCCTGTCCTTGCACCAGGCTGTCTTCGCTGGGGCCCCCTCGCAGGGGGGCGGGTTGTTCTCCTCCCCACCCCAAGCAGAAACTTGGGGTGAAAAGTAAGAAAAACAACTGTTTTGATCTGTACAATTTATAAATGAACCCGTCATTTCCAGGAGTACTTATATTTTATATCTTCCATGCTTTTATATCTTATATAAAAGATATCTTATATCTTCCAGGATTTTAAGCTTTTTTTAGCAATCTTCATGGCAGACTAGTAGCATATGTGATAAGTATTTATTATTATTTTTCCATAGAGGTCTTAAAACTAAGTCAATATTTTAATTAAATATCAAATTTCTGAAGAAATGCATATCACATTCTCTTTTGTTGATAGTTTAGAGTTAAGAGTATTAACTGCTTTAGAGAGTCTTAACCCCCACCCCCAGCTCAACTTCTCATCCACAGACACACAAGGTAAAGGTGATACTTGGAGAAAACAATAAATGTCAATACATGAACACGATATGAAATGAACTCTGAAATCTTTGAGACATTTGAAGAAGTTAAATTTTTCAATTCTCTACATATGTAACAGTGTCATCTATCAAGTTTATAGCTTTCTGTTAAATTGGTAAATAAACAGGATTAATTTTAAGGAGACGGTCAGAACAACTACATGATCTTTGAGGGAAAGAAAGAAAAATGGAAGGAAGAAAGAAATGAAAATGGAAGGAAGGAAGGAAGGAAGGAAGGAAGGAAGGAAGGAAGGAAGGAAGGAAGGAAGGAAGGAAGGAAGGAAGGAAGGAAGGAGTTTTCAAGCTCTAATTTAGGTCACATGTGTTAATACCCTATAGTCTGTTTACACATATTCTTGTGTATAAACAAATGCACTGAAGTTCTGAGAAATTCAAATATATTTCTATGGTACAGAGATAGTAAAGTAGCAGAAAAATGATTTGACCTAATTCAAACTTATGTATTTATCTCCACTCACAAGCTTCTCTCCAGTTCTACTGCTCTAAACAGTGGGCCAACTCCCTATAGCATGTGAAAAGGTTTTGATAACAGTATTCAGGGGCTGTTTTACACTGAGAAAATTCTCTATTTAATTAGTGAGGTATGGCAATGGTCAGCATATATTCAAATTTGAATTTTTACAAGTTAAAAAAATTTGGAGCCCAAGAGATAGTACAGGGGCTAAGACGCTGCCTTTCACACACAGCTGGCCCAGATTCAATTGCAGGGCAGTGCCTACTCCTCTGAGCACTCTCTGAGGTGATCTATGAGCACTGAGCCAGGACGGGCTCTGAGCATTGCTAGGTGTGGACTAGAGACCTAAACAAATAGATAATACAAATTTAAAAGCTTTGGGAAAAAATTATTCTTCAAATTATTTGCTACAAAAAAAAAAAAAGTAGGAACATCATTTAAAAAAATCTCCATGGGCAAATACACTCATATATTCTGTGTCTTCTCTTCATACTGTTTAAATCTTTTTCCTCTCGCAAAAAATTCTGAGAACAATTCTGAAGTTTTTATGCATTTTTGAGACTCTGCATCCACCAGGCTAATCAAGGTATACAATATTTTTTACAAAAGAGAAAATGCATTCAAAAATGAATATTTCTTATTTTACCTGTTATATATTTGTCTTTCTTTTCTATGTGTAATGAATAAGTTTGTGTGAGCGCTTTTGCTTTTCCTAACAAGGTGGCCAAAAATCTAATAGAATTGACTCAAGCAGAAATATATACTTCTCACACTCCCAATTTGAAGAAACAATATTATATTAAGAAAGTTCATTTTTGATTAATCCCACTTCCTATAAACCAGGATGAGCATATATTGGGAATAGAAACTAATATAATAGCAGAGAAACCAGCATGTCTGTTTGATTATTAGATTTATTAAAATTTATAATGTGTTAAAATGCCACTTCACAGAACATGTACTCTGTAGGGATCTGAAAACTAAAAATAAAGATGGAGTAAAAGAGTCCTGGATAATAGCAATGACCTAAATTCTCAGGAATGACTGGAAATTTCTAAGCCTACAATATACTACTCATATGAGAAAATATTTTTATTACTTTGATTCTAAAGCAACAAAATAGCAGCTTACTGTAGCATAGTATTTATTTTTACTTCCACATATATATTTTTTAGGTTTTTGTTTACTTTGTCTACTCTAGGACTGGAGCGATAGCACAGTGGGTAGGGCGTTTGCCTCTCACACAGCTGACCCGGGTTCGATTTCTTGGTTCCTCTTGGAGAGCGCGGCAAGCTGCCGGGAGTATCCTGCCTGCACAGCAGAGCCTGGCAAGCTACCCGTGGCGTGTTCGATATGCCAAAAACATAACAAGTCTCACAATAGAGACATTACTGGTGCCCTCTCGAGCAAATTGATGAACAACGGAATGACATTGGTACAGTGCTATACTTTTTTTACAAAACATTGGACATCAGAATTATTTTCAAGGAAGGAAGGATGCTTTGCTTCGATTCATTGTTGCTTCTCTGAGATTCCTTTCCTGTAGATTTGTGGTTTCTCTAAGATCAGTCTGTATAAGAACTGCATAGGTAGGCACTGTAACATGGAGCTTCTGTCCCACCCTCAGAACATTTGATTCAGAGACTCAAACTTGGTTCTAGGAAGTGCATTGCTGACAAAATCTATTAGATTTTCTCAACACAGGGTAAAATGTGAGGGTCAACAGATTTTACCTAATTTTACAGATTAGCTAATGTCGAAGCCAGCAAGGTTAAATGACATGTAGCCCAGCAGATTTCTTAAAAGTGAAAATGATGTATATTGAATGTAGCTGACTTCCTTTTAAAATTGGGTATTTAATTAGAAATTTCATGTTCTTGCCAAGGTAAAGGTTAATATGGGTCCAGTTTTAAAACTTCCCCAAACTCCTTCCATCATAACTCTCTTTTACTTCCCCAACCCTGAATTATTTTAGTTATTCTGAACTTTGCTTTGTATTTAACTTTATTATTAGCAAAGATTTACTAACAACCTAAAATGTGCAAGACACCTCTTATCTTGCCTTTTTCTTTTAGCGCTTTAATGGAAATTAAAAATTCTCCATTTTCTTTGGCTATTTATAGTTTGTATTAATTTACCAGCTAAAAATAAATTAAACAATTAGATATTATAAAAAATGATATTAAAATGACTGGCTATATAACCATATTTCAAATTTAACAATCTTTTTACTTTTGAATTGATTCAGTAAATTAATTAGCTTCTTAGGCAATAAAACCTTAATGTGTTGTTATGAATATTTAATACAGTAATTTTTCTATTCATGTTATATGCTTCTGGCAATAATTTTTAAGGTAGAAAACATGTATGTTTAATTATTTCCTGCTGTTCTGTCCTAAATTTAGAAACAATATTTGAAATCCAAATTTCTAAAATAATGTGGGCATGTAGATATAATAAAAAGACAAGTCACAACAAAATATAATGTCCAGAACAGAAAAAGTAAAGTTGTATGCAGAACCACAGATGGTTGGAAATGGGAAAATACTATGTATTTGCTACACTAATACAAATACATTAACTCTAACACATATTTACATGCTACAGATGATTCTAATGGATAAGCATCACTATATTCTGTAGGTAGTTTTAAGTAGAGTTAGAAAATTAATGTCTTATGTCAATATTAGTTAACGTACTGGAAATTCAGTGTGCAGACTATTTACTATGTGCTCCAAGTGAATATATTCATTTAACTTTCAAAACAAACCTATTAAAACCTTAATTTTATAAATATGATAATTGAGATTTAAGAGAGGTTAAATATATTTTCCAGGGGGCCAGTATGTTACAAAGCTGGAATTTGAATTGAAGTTATCAGACTCTAGTATTTGAAATTCAGCCACAATGCTGCAAGGCTCCAGTACCTTTGAAACCCTAAAATAACACATGAAGAAAATGAACAGCTAACTTGATAGCTTAAGCTTAATTCAGGATTGGATTTCAAGAAGAGATTTTTCTCCCTTACCATTCTCATAAAGAAAATCTTACTATCCACGTTCTAAAGATATTTAGACAAGAATTCACAGAATCAGCAAAACAGCAAACTACTCCTTAGTGCCACAGTTTTCTCCTCAGAACATCTTTGACCTCCACTGCTTTCTTAGTGCTTATTAATTTATTTTTGTTAATTTTATTATTTTGGGGGGCTGGGGGGCTCCTAAACTATGCAGAGCAGATTGAGAGGCTGCTCTTCAATGACACTTGAGCCTGCTCGGCGAGAATGTTGAGCTGGATGGCATTAAATGCCCAGTCTGTTTGGGTGGCCTCCAAGGCTACTGTGGACGATCATTCTGAAAACAAAATCCCGACCTCCAACCCGATGGTCAAAAGTCTCCTGGGTAAAACAGCAGAGGTCTTAGGATACAAACTGGCAGCAAAAAATGTACCCAGTAAAGAATAGAATAAAAGTTTAGTGTCTTGTAGATGTAAAAGACATCATAGGTAAGAATAGAATAGGGAATTGTCAGGACTTGATTCTTTTTGGGTCACACCTGGCGATGCACAGGGGTTACTCCCTGTAATTCCTGGCTCTGCACTCAAGAATTATTCCTGGTGGTGCTTGGGGGACCATATGGGATGCTGGGGATCGAACCCAGGTCGGCCGCGTGCAAGGCCGCTGTGCTATGGCTCCAGCCCCAGGACTTTATATTTCAGGGTGCCTGCTGGCTATGGATAATATCTCATTGGATGTTAATGAGCTTACTAACTATTCTTAATACCTCTGTCAACTTAAACAATAACTCATGTGCTGGGAACCACATTTGATTGATATTGTATTGAATAAGTGGCCAGTCAGTGAGCTCATTTAGGGCATCCCAGGCGACCCTAAAATTCGGACAGTCAACACATGTATGTCTGTCTCCTTATATGTCTGTTTGCCTCACTCTCTGAGATAGAGCCCTGCTGGATGGAGGTCAAAGGTGCCAATCTAATTAGCATTAAACAGGTTACAGCTTGCTGTGATTTGGGGACTTTGTGTTTCAAGGGTTTGAACTTGGATCCCCGAATCATATAAAATAAATACCACTGACTGTGCACTATCTCCCAGTCTCTCTCCCCCACACACACTCTATATATTTTATATATGCATATGTGTGTATATCTATATATCTATATATAGAGAGAGACAGATATATAATATATATAATACAAGTAGAGTGACTTTCTTTGCAAAAGAAATCGCTGCATTTTGTTTCACCAGCATATTTAAAATGAAAATCAGGTGTTTTCAAAGGACTAACTATTGGAAACAGCACATTTAAAGATTAATATGCAGATTCTATTTTAAAAAACCATTTTCAGAATATGCTATTTAATTCTAAGACATAGACAAAGTATTTCTAGGAATGTTTTCCTTCTATCACCATCACCACACCACAACCCCTACCTCTGTAGCCATGACAAAATAAAGCTGTGCACTAGGATCAGAGCCAAAGCTGGCATGTCATGTCACTCAAAACTGGAAAAGATCATTATGAATGTCAGAGGCATTTTTCAATAATGCATGGAGACATAGCAACTCAATGAAGTGTTAGGTCAGGAACAATTTACAAATGAAGTTTTAGTTCTTCCAAATACGTGTTCACACTGTTGCTGCATCTGTTCCATTAATATTTCCTATCAAACTGAGAAACAAACAAAGGGAGAGGATTTGCTAGGGGATGGATTTAAAAAGCAAAAGCTAGGAATGGATGAAGACAATAAGCTTCTGATGAGTTTACCATGAAGGCAAACACTTACCTCCAGCTGGCATATTAAAAAAATTGTTTATCTCGATGAGACAGATAACATAAAAAGCAATCTTCAACAGGATAGCATTCCCCAAAGATAATCATTTGAACAAAGAACTTTAGTGAGCTCAAGATATAGGATCAGAGTTCCAGTTTTAATTTTTTAAATAAATTATTATTTTTGAACAAAAGCTACTGATTTCCAGCCTAAGAATAACAACTTGAAGGATAGGTAAAAATTGAAATCAATAAGAACACTATGATTTGGGATGAACGCTCTTGGGATATGAAGTTTTTTCCACAATACATAATTGGAGATAACTTTTTAAGCAGGAATTAAGCAGCAGGAGAGAAAATGAACATTTGGGTGCTATTAATCTACCAGACATCCCAAAGTATTTTGATAACATCTTCCGGGAATACAAACTGGAGTGCGGATTTTTATTTTTTACTTGTAATTTAAAATCACTACTAGATACACTTTAATACACAACAGTTACACCACATCAATAAGGCCTTGGATCTAGGGCTGTGCACTTCTCTCCCATGGCATAATGTTACTTGTTTTTATCAGAATTCATTTGTTTTTACTTTGTCATTACTCCCCTCTAAGGATCCTCTTCTGCTTCTGTCACAAGAACTGAATCAAGGCCATTATGGTGCTTTTGACAGCATCTAGTGTTGTTGGCCCCAACTAAAACACATGCTGCACTCACTCTGCACAGAGCTGAAACCGCAGAGGCTTTGCACTTGGTGTTTGTCCTTTACCTTAGGCTGGACTCCACCTTTGCCTTTTTCACCCATCCTGGGGAAGCTTCCTTTAGATCTGAACTCTGACTGCTCGCCACAGCTAGCAACCTATTGGGCAAGAACAGTTACGTGATCCTGCTGGTGGGGCTTGCCTTGAGAATGGCTCTGTCAAGGCCTGGCCAGGGGCAGTTCAAACCGTTTTGGGGGGTTAGTAAGTCACATGCCTCTTTGAACCAGCAAGTTCAGGTTTAAAGGTGAACTTCTGGAACAATTTTGGGTGTATCAAGTAGGTCCCCAAACAGGTTGCTGGTCCCTTTGTTTTTCAGTATCTGCTTCTCTCCTCCCCCAGTTGAGGGGTTCCTTAGCTCTGCATTGTCTGCAGTTCTGTTACAGTGTCACATCTACCTGATGTGGTGGTTATGTTCTCCAGTTCATCTTTTCAGTGAGGGGGCTCACTGGCTTCCATGTTTAGCTCTGTTTTTATGCACTGTTTTGGTGCTTCAGGGTGTTCTCAGAGCTTGCAATCTTGATGCTCCCACCCAAATTTATACTCAAGAACATATGTGTGTGTGTTTACTACATATATTTTAAATGTAGGAGTACTGCTATTTACTCAGTCACTGATTAAGCTGACTGAAGCAGACATGAAACTTCATACCCAAAAACATCTTAGTGGTAATTTCTTCATCTCTCTCTCTCTCTCTCTCTCTCTCTCTCTCTCTCTCTCTCTCTCTCTCTCTCTCTCTCTCTCTCTCTCTTCAGGGTTCTGCATGGCATCTGAAAGGTATTCAGTGAGTATTCTGATTTAGGCTCCCAAGACATGAGTACAAGACTTTTAAGTCTCCAAATGGAGAGGTAATCCCTGGCAACACTTATTATTCCTTGAACATTGCAAGGGGTCACTCTGAGCAGAGAACCAGGAATAGCCTCTGGGCACTGCCTAGTGTTGCCTTAACTGCCAGCCACCCCACACCCCCTCCCTGCCCTATTTTTTCTTTATTTACTTAATAGCCCATCCTATAAAATTCTTACATATTCCTGGTGCAAGAAATACAGCCTGATTTCTATAAAGGATATGGGAACACAATAAAGATTTGTAAGAAATTGAATGTACTTCAATTCCACATGCAAACCACATTACACACATAAACTTTTCTTCCCCCTTAAAATGGTCTTGTGATACCTTTTTAAGTAGGGAGTGTTTTTCTTTTTTTCTAAAAACATAATTGGAAAAGATTACGTCATGCAAGAAAAAAAGTACAAAGAAAATTTAGGAAGTTGTAGTAAAATGAAAATTAGTAGCATGGTCCGAAGCATAATTAGAATTTCAAGGCAGAGAGAAATTTCTGAGGCCATCATTTCCAAATCCTTTATATTAAAGAGAGGTAAAGTGATTTTCCTAGGGTCACGCTGAAATAAATGGTGAAATACAGATCAAATCCCTCATCTCTGACTCTAAATCCAGTATCTATTCCAGGATATCACAAGTGAAAGTGAAACTACATGTTTCTGCATCAAGCAGTAATAAAAGCAACATATGTTCATTGTTTCCTATAATGTAAACTAAGAGAAAAAAATCTGTTGCCATGTGATGCAAATACTTCTAGTAAAATACAACAATGCAACTATAATTTTTAAAAAGGTGTGGATATTAAGGAGACTAGATTGCAGATTTCATAAATGTTTATATATCACCATTATTATAGTGTTAACATTTAAGATTTTGATGTACCTTCATCAGCAATTGTGCTCAAGATATTCTACAACAGTCCTAAATTTTAACTTTTTACATAATAAGGGTCTGGAGCACAGTGGGTAGGGCTATTACAGTGTCACATCAGGTAGATGTGACACTGTAACAGAACTGCAGACAATGCAGAGCTAAGCCGACCTTGCACAAGGCCGACCTGGGTTCAATTCCTCCGTCCCTCTCAGAGAGCCCTGTAAGCTACCGAGAGTATCCTGCCCTCACGGCAGAGCCTGGCAAACTACCTGTGGCATATTCGATATGCCAAATACAGTAACAACACATCTCACATGGAGATGTTACTGGTCCCTGCTCAAGCAAATCGATGAACAATGGAATGACAGTGCTACAGTGCTACATAATAAGATAATTTAGAGTACTATAAAAGTTAGTATAAAAGCTATTTTAGATTGGTGCTGGCGGAAGTCACTATAGGAAAGGATAATGCGTTTTTGTCCTCATTTTTCTTGGCAAGATCCTTGGATTGGGCCAAACTTCAAAGGTCTCATGGAAACCCCAATACAGAGAAACACCTATTCAAAATAAACCTATACAAGTGTAGTTTTATCTATTTTTACTTTGTGACTCTCCTCCTTCCTGACCATTTCCCTGGTCATCCCTCTATCATACCACCCCACTTTATTTTGTCACTCATTAACCAATTACCTAAGCCATTACCTTATCTTCTATTACCTCATTCTTATTCATCTCTTCTATTCATATATGTTTGAGTTGTGTCCCTGCTTAGGACACAATTTGGTATTCTGTCACATTCTGTTTTTCCTGAATAGTAATTCTTTGATCTTTGCTAAATTTGCTTCTTTGTAGTGGTCTCCCAAATTTTTAAGTTAAACTAATGCTGACTAATAGAACACACAGGTATATAGCTTTATGGTATAGTTAGCCTGAAAGTGGATTATTAGAAAATTTGACCTGATTAAGTCTTTGACTCAGATAAATATCGCCTAATAGTATTGTAGATAGAGGCATTTACTTGAACCAGAAGAAATAAAATTCTAACAGCTCTAAAAATGCATGCTATTTTTTAATGCACTAAGTTTAGTTTAATGGCCTTAAGCATTTGAAAACCTTTATGAATTTTTGTCTTGGAGCTAACATACCAACCTATTGACAAAGGCTGGAAATAATTGCAAGATACCACCTGAATTTTGTTAACAATTTTGTAATTGCTACTATAGATTCTTGGGTGTTGGCAGTAACTGAGCTATTACCAAACTCATTTCTGGTACTTCTCACTTGAAGGGTAATATTTGGGAGAAGGAGATTTATGTGATTAAAACAGGTTTACTTAGGGAAAAGCAATGTAAGAAGAGGGTAGACTTATGGCCCCCCTTCAAACTCTATCTCTCTGCATGGTCACAGGAAGCATTTTTATAAGAAATGGAAACATGGAAGCAAATATTTTAGGGAAGGGGGATTACATACGGGTACCCGAGGGTAATCATTACTTCACCCATGTTCTAATTTCCTGAGATACTTTCAACTGTAACTGCCAGTAAAGATTTCGATTTGGGTTTCTATTCTCATAACCTTTAGGAAAAGATAACCAGGACATTACCAACATTTTCAACAACCACTGATAGAGAAGGTTTTGGGGTTAGCCCTTTATTGAGGAGGGGTGTTCACACTCAGTGGTGCTCAGGGCTTCTTCTTGGCCCTGTGTTCAGGGATCACTCCTGGCGGGAACTATATGGGGTGCCAGGGATCCAACCACAGTCAGTCACTTGAAAATACACATTTTATGTTCTGTATTATCTGCCCAGTCCCTACAATAAAGTTTTTAATAATTTACTTTATTTGATGTTGTATCAATATTCTGTTCTTTGTGGGTCTAGTAGCCATTTTTGAATTCACATTTTCATATGTTTATATGTTTTTATGCAAAATTGTCCTTCCTTTTTCTTTTGGTACCATAGATGCCGTATATCTTTTTTTCTTTTTAAATCTTTTCTCTCACTTTTCTTAATAGTTGCCATACTTCTTAAAATCAAGTTAAAAAAAAAAAACTAATGGCATCTGAAAAGCTAATTAAAAAGTATCTAAAAGTATTTCTATTTATTTCCACACCAATTTTATATGTGTATCACCTTGAATATGAAAATAGAAATTTTTTTAAAATTTAAAGAAAAACAAACATTTGGAACTGACATTTTTTTCTTTTTTTTGCATTTTTGGTCACACCTGGTGATGCACAGGAATTACTCCTGGCGGTGCTCAGGGGACCATATGGGATGCTGGGAATCGAACCCAGGTCGGCCGCATGCAAGGCAAATGCCCTACCCACTGTGCTATTGCTCCAGCTCCCTGGAACTGACATTTTCAGTCTATTGCCATACCATCCCGAGTGTACCATATCTCACCTGGATCTGACATTTTCTTTGATTATATTTTGCATTGATTTTATCAATTTCCTTTTATTAAACTTAAACCAGATAATCTAATTTAAGCTAATAAAAGCTTAGCATTTGCCACCTAGGCGTTTGTATTTTTCATTGATGCAAACCAGTTTCGTTTTTTTTATTTGTATCCTGAAAATTTACGTACATTAACTAATTAATAATTTTCTTTGTTATAAAGTCTAACATTTAATAAATTTGTTTTCAAATTTTAACATGGGAGGACCATGATTTCTAGTACCTTCTGTTCAGCTTATTCACTCATAAATTTTCAAATCAATGTACAATGACCTACAAGGAACAGCTAGGCGACCTTATTTGCGTGTTTGTTTATTTTCTCTTCTGTTTTATATAAGCTCCTTTAGAACTTTTTGCATTGGTGGGATAGGAAGGAAGAGGACGGCATGTCTCACAATAGGAAACTATTGTGCTTCTAAAAATTATATAAATAAGATAATTTAAGATACTGCAGATTGATTCATTTTCTCATTTTTTATTCATGCTTAGGTCTTGATTATTTATTATACATTCCCATTTGGAATTAGTGAAACAAAAATAATTAAAAGAACTAAAATTTTCATGAGTTATATTTTATTATACATGTTTGTAAAATCCATAAGAACTCCAGTTTCAAAAATTCAATAAACTGCAAATGTTACTATGCTTACTAATAGCTACCAAAGACTTGATGAGAAAGGATAGATATGTAGTTGTACTTTATCCCAGTAAGATTTCAGAGATTATATTGTGTTTTGATGGTTTGAAATCCATTTGGTTTAGTTACCAAACTGCACTTGGGTAGAAACCCTCACAGTTAGAGTTCAATCCAATTGGCTTAAAGAATAAACATATAGGGAATGCCTTTCACATGGGCAGTAACACAAGGCAAGTATGCAGAATTTCTTTTGACTATATTTTTGATAGATAAACACTTAATGAACTCATAGTTTTCAGATTTTTTTTTTTTGAAAAGGGAATGCAGTAAACCATTTAGTTTCATTAATTTGAACTTCCTTTCAAGACAATCCAGCTTGGCTTATTTAAAATTTACTTACAGAATTGATGTCACTGTCACTGTCACTGCTGCTCATCCATTTGCTCCAGCTGGCACCAGTAACGTCTCCATCCTGAGATTTGTTGTTACTGTTTTTGGCATTTCGGATACGCCAAGGGTAGCTTGCCAGGCTCTGCTGTGGGGGCGAGATACCCTCGGTACCTTGCCGGGCTCTCCGAGAGGGGCAGCATTGATGAAGAATAATATATGAAACAAATTAAAAATACTTAAAATCATTGACTCTAAGGACTAGGAAAATGACGCTCAAAATTTTGAAGAAGTTTCCAGTGACTTATTGCAAAATGATGCCTTGGTGAAGAGGGCTCATCATATGGTAAAGTAAGCCAAACAACACTACGTGCAGATACGCTTGACAATTTATTTTGTAGATAGGTGTTGAGGTTTCTGCCGTAAGAAACAAGCACTGAATAATACTGGAAGAAGACTGCAGCCGGCCCTATTCTCAGACGCTTAGAATCTAGTCCGGTCAACGCTGTTCATTTTAGAACAAAATCAAAGACAACAAAGGATTGTGAATACAGACCAAAATACTTGATTGGCCAACAAAGCGAGCAGAATCACCACTTCTCTCTCTCTCTCTTTTTTTTTTTTTTTGCTTTTTGGGTCACACCTAGAAATGCACAGGAATCACCCCTGGCGTGCTCAGGGGACCATATGGGATGCTGGGATTTGAACCTGGGTCGGCCCCGTGCAACGCAAACGCCCTACCCGCTGTGCTATCACTCCAGTCCGGGAATCACCACTTCTTGCGATGAAACGTTTGTGAAGAAAACAAAAGAAGACACCCTTTCCTTCCCCACCCCGGTTCACTTGAACTGACACATCGTTACAATACCATAGATTTCAGGAGTGACCTGCCTGCACATACATAGTGCCTCGTCCGAGTGGGGTGAGAACATGCTGGAGGAGAGTCTTTAGAATCCTGCTCTTTGAATCCCGGTTGTCCTGCGTTCTGGGGCCTCCTTTCGCCTCCTCTTCCCCGCCCCATAATCAAAGTGTCTCTGGATGCACACACACCCCAAGGATTTGCTCTTTAGGTTTGGTGCTGCACTCAAGCATGCTCTGGGTTTACAACTGGCTTGGTGCTCAGGGACCACTCCCGGCGGTGCTCAAGGGACCATTTGGAGTGCCGGTCAGAACTCCCACTGACCCCGTGCAAAGGCTAATACCCTCCCTGCTGAACTATCATAGCTCAGGTCCCTCTCCAAAGATGTCCCCCATCCCTAACCTCCCATTTTTATTTAAGGTCTCAGCTTCACCCAACAGTCTGAAACCGCAGGGGGTGCAGCCCTTAGTGGACTTTTTCATTCCACTCCGAATTGCTCAGTGAATTCCGAATCCTGGCAGGGATCCCACTCGGGTGTGGATCAGGACCCCCTGGCTTGCTCATCGTGTTCCTACGTAATGTGAGCGCTGACTCTTGACTCCGTCACGACCCCCACTCTCCCCCCACCGCCAGCAGCCTTTTGCAATGAGCTGCCACGTCTTTCCGGTCTGCTTCCCACCCCCCCACCCCAGCAAGGCGCGGGGCCTGCTGGGGCGTGTGGTCTTCAGGGCTCTGCGCAGCCCTTGGTGGAGACCTCTTGGGGGCGCCTGCATCAGCTCCTGCAGCGCGGGGGGGTGATGGCCCAGAGCGACTGCCCCAGCCTTGCGTAGCCCGCCGGCGCCAGCCTCTTGCCCAGGGTGCACCCGCTGCCAGGCAGCAGCCCCCAAGGTAGGCGGGGAGGGGCCTGCGCCACCCCTTGCACCTTTGCACCCTCCCCTCTTGCCTCCTCGCCCCCAGAGGCCTTTCAGCACGTGGCTCCAGGAGTCGCCTACGTTTATTCCAGTCCCCACTGGACCCCGTGCAACTCTGAAGTTTGAGGAGAGAATGAACCGAGCCAGGTGCTGCGAGTGGCAGCATTCAGAGCCAGCCTCCAGGTGTGCAAGTTTGTCGTTGAACCCCAGCGTAGTGGCTGGCTCGGATTCGGAAATGGCTGCTCAAGTCTCCTGGGGGAGGAACTTGGGGGCTGCCGGGTCCGGCCACCCTTTTGCAGGCAGGTCCTGGGGGATGTGCTGGAGATGTCAGAGTTGGGGTGCCACCTGGCCCAGCGATGACCACAGGGAAGTGCCCTAGAGATGGCTCTACTGAGAACAAGGATCCTTTAAGGGAACTGGTGAAATTGCATTAGAAATAGCTGGTAAAAATTGGCCCGATCATCTTTTCAGAGAAGGGGAGACTTCAAAGAGGGTTCACTATTTTTTCTTTGGACTTTGAACTGAGACTGGGGAATACCGAACGGATAAGGGTCTTAGAGGCCTGGAGAAAATGTAGCGAGAAATAAGAAAGAAAATTAGATTTTTTTTTTTGAGTCCCATCCGGTGGTGTTCAGGGCTCACTCCTGATTCTGTACTCAGATCACCCCTTGAGGGCCTTGGGGCACCATATTGGGGTGCTGGAGATTGAATCCGGGTCTGCTGCGTGCAAGGCATAATTTTGAGAAATGGCAAGGCATAATTTTGTGTTCTGGAATTGTTGAAACACATTTTGCACTTGACTCCCGTTAGAATTTTTAGATCCTTAGAAGCCATGATGTTTAATATTCGTAGAATAGCCATGATGTAGAAAAAAAAATGTAACATGTAGTCTGTTCCTAGGCAGAATATATCTTCAGTGATGTTGTTAGTGTCAAATTAATGGTGTACATTGGTTATTTTCTTGGATTTACTTGTTTTGTCTACTGTATTTTCCTCTTTAGAATGGAGAGATTTAATCTGTTTCCTGTTGCTGCCATGAGACTCAGTTGCTGGCAGAGATTTGGGGGTTGCTAACCATTCTACTGTTTTGATTTGGGAAGATTTACTGCTTTGCAAGGTTTGATCAAATGCAATAAAGAGCCTGTGTAATTTGGAACATGTATAATCTGGATGAATATTAGAGCAGGAAAATGTACCACAAGTGACAAAATTCAGAGATAAAATTTTGGAATGATGGTCAGGAGCACTAATTGAAGACTGTTAGATTTTTTTTTTCTTTTTGGGTCACACCCAGTGATTCTCAGGGGTTACTCCTGGCTTTGCACTCAGGAATCACACCTGACGGTGCTTGGGGGACCATATGGGATGCTGGGGATTGAACCCAGGTTGGCCATGTGCAAGGCAAATGCCCTACCCGCTGTACTACCGCTCTAGCCCAAAGACTTTTAGATTTTTATTCCCTTTCCATGAATGTTGCTGTAACCTCTAGTGTTCCAAGTACAGTGGTATTTTGGAACCAATTTTCCAAAGCAGTATTTTGGAGACTCTGGTAAAAGCATAGAAAATGTTACCTTGGATATATACATTTTAGCACTTATTTAGATGTGTAGGAGGCCAGTGGCTATTGTGACCATCAGAAAAGATTTTCGTCTCTTTCATAGGACACCTGTATGCCTGTTGTATACTATACCATGTTGTACAAAAGATACTTGAGACTGAAGTTCATAAAGTTTAATAGAATTTGTTAAATTAGACTTGGTCACTTGGGGACATGATGGAAGTAAATAAGTGATGACACAGTGACGAATGGATGGTAATTGCTGAGAAATTGGTTGGAAGACTGATGAATTTTTAGAAAAGAAAGAAGTAGTAATAGCTTGAGGGGAGAACATACTTATTTTTACATATATTGGGTTGTAGAATGATAATGGGAAAGAGTAGTTCCACTAAAGTCAGAGAGCAAATAGCAATAAGTTTTGGCAGTTACATTATTTTTTTTTTAGTTGAATCACAGTGATCAACACATTTACAAAGTTATTCATGATTTTATTTCAGTCATATAGTGTTCCAACACCCATCCCTTCACCAGTGTACTTTTCCCACCACCAATAGCAGGCACTTCCCTCTTCCTCCTCCTCCTCTTCCTCCTCCTCCTCCTCTTCCTCCTCCTCCTCCTCCTCCTCCTCCTCCTCCTCCTCCTCTTCCTCCTCCTCCTCCTCCTCCTCCTCCTCTTCCTTCTCCTCCTCCTCCTTCTCCCCCCCTTCCTGCAGCTCCTCTTCCTCCTCTTTCCTTTTGGGCCTTATGGTTTGCAATATAGATAATAAAAGGTATCAAGTATAACCTTCCAACACTGGTCATGAAGAGTATCATGCTGAGTGAAATGCATCAGAGGGAGAGATACATACATAGAATGACTACATTCATTTGTGGGATATTTTATGTACATGTATATATAAAATGAGACTAATATCCAAGGTCAGGGTAAACAGGGTCAGTGGTTGGAAGCTTGCCACAAGAGTGTGTGGAGGGCGAAGGGTCATTAGGATAGAGAAGGGATTAGCATGACAATAACAGTTATTATTTTTCCACCTAGGTAGGAATAGTGGAGTCACATAGGAGTGATAGATTTACCCTATCCCCAGCCCCCATTTAAAGCTAGGAGAAACGTGAGCATGATTATGTATTGTGAGATAGAAATCAGTACAGAATAAGTGATGAGCATAGAGGAGAGAGAAGCTTGGTGGAGATACAAGTCATTGATATGCAGTTAGTGCACATTCTAGAACTAGAACATTGCTTATGGTAAGCAAGGACAGAGAGACATTGGCCACTGGTATTGAGGGGCCTATCTTTGAATCTAACTAGTTTTCTAATATGCTAGCAGAGTGCTTAGGCTCCAGCCTACCTGTTGGTTCATTAATTCAATCTCCTGATACTTTTTTCATTGTTCATCATATGTTGTAGGGATTTTCTGCTTTGACAGGTTAATCAGCTCAGTGTAGCTCATTTGCCACAGAGGGGCATAGATATCAAACAACTAATATATGAGGAATTAGCCAGCTGCAGTTGTGATAATTGATGTGAAACGGGAGTGTGGAGTATTATGATCACATATATTAGAGTGACTTATTGGTTGGGGCATCACACTTGGTGTTGCCTAGGGCTTCCTTCTGGCTCTGTGTTTGGGATCACTTCTGGTGGGGTTTGGGTCCTTATTGGATGCCTGGATTGAACCCAGGTCAGCTGTATGCAAAGCAAGTATCCTACAGGTTATACTATCTCTAACCCTAAGAAAGCATTTTTTAAAAAACATGTTTAGTGGGGTTGGAGGGAGGGGGTGTGGGTGATGGAGGGATACTGGGATCATTGGTGGTGGAGAATGGGCACAGGTAGAGGGATGGGTACTTGATCATTTTATTACTGAAACACAAGCATGGACGTTTGTAAGTCTGTAATTGTACCCAATGGTGATTCACTAATAAAAAATAAAAACACAAACAAACATGTTTAAGCAGGATGAGGTACTTCTAAGGAATTGCCCTTGTTGCTAAGTCAGCCATCTTTTCCTGTGCTGCTTTCGTTAATTCAGTCCTGCTTCTGTGTTTGCTCTTGGGCTCCATCTCTCAAGTACTTGAAATTTGTCTTAATCTGTGGGTTTGTGGGCTAGGGAAAACTTTCAGGAGTTTGGAGTCCATTAAGAATATTCTTCAAGTAATTTACTTAGAGTGACTAAATATGAACTAAGTGGGCATTTAATTTTTTTCCATACCACATTGATTTCATTAGATTAAGAAAAGGGTTTTGAGCACGGCAATTGTAATCTGCAGTCACCACTGATTTGGCCTCTTAACATCCTTCGAAAGGACCACAGGTGCTGTCACTTTTTATTAGAAGGCTCTAGTAACAGTCATTGAAAGCAAGTTTGTTGTTTGCTTTTCTTTTTTTTTCAGCTTGTAATGCTCTCTGGCTCAGGCGTAGGGGGATAAGCATGCACCCATGTTTCTTTCTGCAGGGAAGAGAAGGAGCTGGTTACTGCTATGATTTTTGCATTTAAATAACACTTGAGGGGCCTGAGCGATAGCACAGCGGGTAGGGCGTTTGCCTTGCATGCGGCCGACCCGGGTTCGATCCCCGGCATCCCATATGGTCCCCCAAGCACCGCCAGGTGTAATTCCTGAGTGCAAAGCCAGGAGTAACCCCTGAGCATCGCTGGGTGTGACCCAAAAAGCAAAAAAAAAAAAAAAAAAAAAAAACACTTGAGTGATTAAGTGCTTTTATAATCAATTTTATTGTTCAGTTTAAGAGATAGCCTGACGTGACTACTGTCCATTTTGTTTGCTATGATCCAAAGAAAAGGATCTTTTGTGAAAATGGACTTTGTATAATGGAGTATAGTAATCTCGAAAGATTAGATATGAAGATGTGAATATAATCTGAAGAGAGCTAACTGTTACTAGAAGAAATTTACTACTTGATACTTTTTTGGTGCTATTTTGTGTTTGGGCCACACCCACCAGTGCTCAGGGCTTACTCCTGATTTTGTGCTCAGTGCCCGCATGTGGTAACAGGGATCAAACTCGGTTCACTGCATGCAAAACACGTACCTTATCTGCTATACTATGTCTCTGACCCTGATACTTTTTAAAAAGTTACTCTTTACAATTAAAGAAGAAAATTACAAATAAAATAAGAATATGCAGCATTAAAATTACAACACTAGAGGGAAACCAGCTCTCCTTGTGATTTGGTTTCTAACTAGGACAAAAGAGATATTTTATGAGTGAGAATATGGGTATTTTAATACACATCCTAAAACATTAGGTTTCTCTAGAGCTGTGCTGGCAAACCTTTTCTGTATAGCCCCAGATAATAAATATTCTAAGCTATGTAGGCTATACTATTCAGTAGAAATAATTCAACTCTGAAGTTGTAGCACTGAAAGTAGCAGTAGACAAAATATAAACAAATGGGCATGGCTGTTTCAATAAAACATAGTTTATGGAAGAAAGTTTCCTAGACAGACCTGTGAGCCATATTTTGCCAAACTCTGATCTATAGCAGGGCAAACTTTTTCCACTCATGACCTCCTTCTCCCTGTGATATCTCATGTGAGTTAGCTACACTATTTTATAAAATTGATATATATCAAATATTTACTGATAAATCATGAATAAATTTATTTTAAAAACAATTCACAGTTTCAGTTGCAGTTTAAGAAACTAGAATATACAGGTCCTTCAAGATTTCTGAATGGGAACAATTGAAATTGCAGTGATGTTAGTTGAAATTACTGAAACGCCGAAAGCACCATGAAGGCAGATGCGGACTGTTTGACTATTGTGTCCTGTATTTAGTGCACTGTCTCATGAATAAAGAAATGAATAGTAAAGTTACGGTGGAAGAGTACCTTATTGAGATTATCTGCTAGATGCTTCTTTATCCAGATACTATATTTATTCTATGGCTCTACCATTTTGGGTAGAATAAATGCTGCCATTGAAGGCTCAGTTCACACAGTGAGTATAGAGGGATGCTTGAAGAATGCAAAAAAGTTTGAAAAGGCTGGTTTCACACAGTAGCTCTCTGTCTCCTCACCAGAACATACTTTGGAAGGGTCTTAGACTATAGTGCAGCTTCATTTCCACCCCTGGGGTTTCTTGTCTGCACTTGGTCACTTGGCTAGCATTTGTGCTGGATACCTCTGTTTGGTCTTCTGGATCTTTTTCCCCACCTCAGGGTTTACATGAGCCCCTCTTGTACCCACTCTTAAGGATGGTCCCTCCTGTGGGCTGAAAATCATGTTTACTGTGGAGGGTTTCTCTACCCACCATGCTTTCTTGCCCAGGGGAGGTAACTGCTGTACCTCCCCTGGGCAGTAGCCATGTCCCACTCATAATATTTTTCTTGGCCAGAACATTGTGTTAACTGCCACTCCTTTGCCCCCCACTACTTGTAGAAATAGTCTTTGTTATTGAATCTTCACATAATCTGAATCAAGGTGTCAAACTTTCTGCCGGAATCCTCATACACTTTCATCAGTCACCTTAAGTTCCCTGGATTTAGTGACTGTGGCTTCTCTGTCCTACAATAGCAGGGTCTCAAGACAAGAGGGATCCATTTAACTTTTCGATTTGAAGTTTCAGACAGAGCTTGGGATTCCCTTTCTGTCACACCTTGCTGTACTCAAACACCTCTTATGTGAAAACTGGATTAACTCCTTTTACAGTTCTTTAGATACATCCATCCAGTGTCCTGTAAATGGGGTACATAGAATTTACATTATACTTAAATTTTATTCAGATGGGATTTTTACTTCCCAGTTCATCTCTATTTACTTAAATGCAGTCTGCCTGGAACAGAAGCTCTTTTATTAATCATGCTGAGGTGAGCAGGGACGTGTTGAATTTCCCTAGAAGCTGTCATTATGAACAGGATCAACTAATTCTCTTCCGTGGCTTTGCCAAGAGAAGTACGTGGAACTACTTTGTACTCTTCCCTCTGCTCATCTAAGTTTCATCTGCCCTGTGAAATATTGTTGGTGATGTTTAATTTTTACTTATTATTGGATTTAACTATATTTAAAGGCTCTTAAGGAAGTAAAATAGTTTACAAACTATATATCTTTATGTATACGATACAGGTTTATTGCGATAGCACAGGGGGTAGGGCGTTTGCCTTGCACGCAGCTGACCCGGGTCCGATTTTTCTGTCCCTCTCAGAGAGCCCGGCAAGCTACCGAGAGTACCTCGCCCACACGGCAGAGCCTGGCAAGCTACCTGTGACGTATTTGATATGCCAAAAACAGTAACAAGTCTCACAATGGAGTTGTTACTGGTGCCCGCTCAAGCAAATCGATGAGCAACGGGATAACAGTGATAGTGACAGGTTTTTTGTTTGTTTGCTTTGCTTTTCCTTAGTATATAAAAATTTGACTAATCATTTTTAATTACCTTAGGGAGCATTATTTTAATTGTTTTGCTAAATTTTTAATTTGTTTTAAATCTGAACAGAATGTACCTGTAGATTTAGATGTTCAGTATTTTTTTTTCTGGACATTTGCTTTATGTTATGCCCATTACTATATCTGTTGTGTCATAAACTAGAACAAAATGCATTGAAGTGTATGATTTTGGTTCATAATCAAATTTTCTTTAAGGAAATGTTCTGAAGTAGGTTTTAAGTATATCATTAATTTAAATCAATTTTTATAATAAAGGTTCAATTTATTTTTAACACGCCTCCAAAATAGCTTCTTTAATTATTCCTTTTGATTTATTCAGTCAGCTCATTCCCTATTTCATTTTTGATGAGATTGCTTTCTCCATGGCAGAACTCTGGAAAATAAATCCTCTTGTATTTAATGTGTGCTTTAGATAATCTAGATGAATAGAAGAATAAAAACAACCCATTAGGAAGTAATTTTGATTGTTAGAGAAAATGTGACTTTCCTAATCTTTAATATGATAGTTAGGAAATACATTTTAGACTCTGATTCCTGATTGCTTCTTTTCCCATGCCTTCCATTTCATATGTCTCTTGCAACACTGCAAAACAAAACAGAATATACTTGTGATTCTTTTCAATTTTTCTCAAATGAGTTTTACAATAGCTGTTTATGATGCATTTATTTTTTCTCTCTTGGAACAATAAGAGGAAAATGATACTTTGCTCCTGAACTATTGGTTTACTTTGTCTTAAATTCTGTTATTCTTGTCTTTGTGTCTTTTTTTCTCTAATTTATCTGCCTCCCCCAGTAGAAGAAATGCTCCTGATGGAAGACACAGGCTTACCTTCACTTCCTGGGTTAGCTCATAAGTGATAGGGAATGTTGTTGACAGAATCGAAGTTTTCTCTTAAACAAAAGTGTTCTATTGTTTGTTAGTTGTAGTTCATAAACATACAAAATTATTTCTCTTCCAAATGAGACTTCTACACAGCCCTGTTAAAAGACTGTTTACTCTTCTAATTATGACAAATGCATTCATGATCCAACATCCGTCTATTTGATAGTCACTAAGCACTATATTTATATAGAGAGTAAAGTTTACATGATTTCCAGTAAACTCTTCATCAGCATTAGTTTTCAAAACCCCGAATCGTGGTACTTTACATGCTGTGTGCATGCTGTTAACTCTGGCATCACCATAGACGGCAAATGGAGCAGCTGTTTCTGTTCAAAGACCAACAGTACATTTCATATTAGATTGCTGCTGTAAAAAAAATGTTTAGTGATAAATAATAGACAAATTACCAGTTTCCCAGTACAATCCAAAAACCTGATTCCTAAGAGAAAGGCACTGTTTCAAACTACATGGCAGGAAACTGGCTGCTTTAATTATGAATGTGCCTCCTCATTGGCATCACTCATTGATAAAAAGCTAAGTTTCAGTGAAGAATCAAGGAAGCAATTTCAGAGGATAGTTCAAATAAATATTTTATCAGCACTGTTTTGTACTTTCCAGTAATTTCACTGTGTGTTTTTGACCGGGGTCCATCATTTCATGTGGCTACTATTGGAATTGAATCAAGGCTTCCTTTACTTTCTCTTTCCAATCTGGCAGCAGTCTTGCCACTTGACAAACATCTCAAAGCTTCCTGTATCTTTGTGCACTCTCAGAGTCCTGGCCTGGTCCCTCCAGTCCTCCTTTACTGCACACTGTCAGTATTCTCATGAGCCTTCCTGCCCAGCATAAATCTCTTTCTAGAATATCACTGTGGTCTTGTCAATTGTCTGCTTGGAAGACTGTTTCCATGTATTGTAGGACATTCAGACATCTTTAAGTTTGTTTTTTTTTTGCTTTTTTTTGCTGGGGGGTTCACACCCATCGATGCTCAGGAGTTATTCCTGGATCTGCACTCAGGAAATACTCCTGGCGGTGCTGGGAGACCATATGGGATGCCAGGGATCAAACCCAAGTCGACTGCGTGCAAGGCAAATGCCCTTCCCGCAGTACTATCACTCCGGCACCTCTTTAACTAACTTTAATGATCCAATTTCCAACTTCCCTATCTGAGGTTAAGTCCTTTCATTCCCTTAAATACCATTTTTTGGGTCAAGGAGACACACGGATTTCCCTACAAATATCGATGTGGCATCTGCTGCTTGCTCAGAAAGTCCACCCCATTTGAAGTGTCTTTGTGGGCTGTCTGTTTGCCCCTCTTGAGTTCTATTCATCTGTTATAGCTTCCAGCTTTGCTCTAAAAGGGCTTTCCTTCCTCCAAGTATATTGTGTTTTTTTTTTTCTTCATTTTCACATCAGTCCAAAGGTATCTCTTTTCCTTAGCTCTTAGATGAACCGTCACATGCATGCATGTGGACACAAACACTTGGGAGACGGGGGCCTGGGATTTGATCACAGCCAAATACTAGTGAACACTCCCTCCCTGAAGTGTTGACTTTGTGCCCCCCGGTCTTTAGAGTTTCTGTGCCTTAACTAGTTTCATCTCCTCAGAAACTTTGAATTATGTCTTATTTTGCTTTCTGTTTTATTGATGGGCTGGAGTGGTAGCACAGCGGGTAGGGTGTTTGCCTTGCATGCAGCTGACCCTGGTTCAATTCCTCCACCCCTCTCAGAGAACCCGGCAAGCTACCAAGAGTATCCTGTCTGTAAGGCAGAGCCTGGCAAGCTACCGTGGCGTATTTGATATGCCAAATACAGTAACAAGTCTAACAATGGAGACGTTACTGGTGACCTCTCGAGCAAATCGATGAGCAACAGAATGACAGTGACAGTGATTTTATTGATGAAACACAAGTAGGTTGGAGTAACTCAGGTCAGTGGTCAGTAAGGGATGTCTTAGAAGCCTCTCTCCTGCACCTCTACCGGGACTCTGTACTGGACAAGGCTATTTACAATATTTGGAGCCATTTTTAATGGGGCTTTTTATGTTTGCTAAACATTGGTATTCTTTCCTGTCTCACTCAGAAATCTCGGGGGAAACTCTAGTAGCACTTTGGAGTTAGTATACTCATGTGTACATGTGTGGAGGGGGGCAGGGTCGGGGGTGAGGGGATTGGGTTAGGTATAGGATGACTCCAGAGAAGTTCACGTAGGCCCCTCTTGTCCAGGCTACCTTGAACTCCTATTGTCAAGCTCACGGACACTGTTGCAGGAAGTTTGTGTGCAGAAAGGTTAATATTCAGAATACAGTTCCTCCCTTTACTTGTTAAGTAGGTATCCTTGAGGAGACTGCCTGCCGTCTCTGAAATTCAATGTCCATAGCACTAAAGAGTTATTAAATGAGGTAATAAAATGAGACACTAAATGTGACATGAGTGCATAGTATCAGGTTGACAGAGGTGCCCAAGAGATGCTTGTTATATTTCCTGTGGGCCTCTAAATGCCAGCCAGATTCCCGGCTGCTCTTCTCACGGAAGCCTTTTCTTTTATCCTTTTAGCCCCGCCAAGCCTTTATGTCCATATTACTAAATCTTTCACCCTTTTCTCATCTTTCTTTTAATACTGTCATCGTGAAACTGAGTGTTGTTCCTAAGCCAGAATTAGTCTCTTCCATTTCAGTTATTCTAATTGTAGATTTTTAATCTAGTCATTCACGCATGTTAGAGTTTAACTTTTCCCACTGAGCTTCCCACTTGAAATAATAAAAGATAAAGGCACAGGGCCTGCCTGTTAGGAGCTCAGTCTCATGTAGGAAGGAACCACCCTCCCCAACCCCTCCCACATCCTCTAAAGATACTGCTTGGTGATAAGAACCACACCAGGTATAGTGCAGAGGCAGATGAAGGAGCTATTACTGGAGCCAGGGTGAGGATGGAGGGAAGGGAAATCTAGAACTTCACTTTGAAAGTGTGGATCTCATCCCCATATGTGGTTGTGAAATATTTAAATCATGTTGAAAAGGAAATTTATTATCTATTAAATTAAATGTTTGATTTAGTTTGTCTGAGAGCCACACACAGTGGTGCTGAGGTGTTAATCCTGGCTCTGTGCTCAGGGATCATTCTTAGTGAGACTCAGTCGACCATTTGTAGTGCCAGGGATGAGATCTGGATTGGCCACGTGCAAGGCAAGCTGTGCTAGCTCTCTGTCTCAAGTAAATGTTTGATCTCATATACCTGTGTTAGGTACCTGTATACCTGGGGCTGTAGGAAAATTTCTTGGGTGAAAAGAAGTGGTGAATGGGAAAGTTAAAGAAGGCCTGGTTAGAGGACCTTGGGAAGGGACAGATCAAGGAGAGTGTACAGAGATCTGTAGACAGGAAAGTAGAGGAAGGCATTTCTTGAGGTGAACATCGGATTCTAAAAACCATGAGAGTATGAGATTGGTTGTGGTTGCAGTTCTATCCTTCTGTGCCTGTATCCTATCCTAGGATGCTCAGCAGCTTAAAATCAGAAAGGTAAGAGTGCTTTGGGGGCTCCAAAATACTACTTATCTTTTCAAAGGCACTTTGAGAAAAAAAGTCTAGTTGCTTGCTACATTCATTTGGGCCATCGCTGTTCAGCTGATTACATCCATCTGATTACATCCATCACCAAATTGGAGGTTTTATGCTGGGTGTCACTGGACAGAGGGGTTTTGATAAGAGACGTTTTGTTATGTTTCCATTTGTGTCTCCTACAGGCCTCTCTAGAGGACTGCAGAACGGGACAGTTGATCTGGATGGAGGAGTGTGCATGGAGAGGGACGTGCCAGCACCCCTAACTAAACTCATGTTCTCATGGCTTTGAGAAGCCGATGTCCACCTTATGAAAATGCTTCCCTCTGCTCCCCTGCACTGGAGGTGGTGGAGGTGTTCCATCCCAGGAAGCTGCCTGAATGAAAAGAGGGGCGGCCTACAATGTAATGGAAAATAATGGACTTATATTTTTTAAATTTTATTGAATCACCTGATATATAGTTACAAGCTTTCATGTTTGAGTTACAATCACACAATTGTCAAACACCCATCGCTCCACCAGTGCACATTCCCCACCATCAATATCCCCAGTATACCCCCCCTTTCCCAACCTCCCACTGTCTCCATGGCAGACAATATTCCCCATACTCTCTCTCTACTTTGGGGCATTATGGTTTGCAGTACAGATACTGAAAGGTTATCATCTTTATCTACTTTCAGCACACATCTCCCATTCCGACCAATTCCTCCAACCACCATTTTCTTAGTGATCCCTTTTCTATTCCAGCTGCCAGCTGCCTTCTCTCTCCCCCCCCCCCACTTATGAGGCAGGCTTCCAACTATGAAGCAATATTTTGGCCCTTGTGTCTGCGGTCTTTGGGTGTCAGTCTCATGGTATGTTATTTTATACTCCACAAATGAGTGCAGTCTTTCTATATCTGTTCCTCTCTTTCTGACTCATTTCACTTAGCATGATACTCTCCATGTCTATCCAGTAGTGGACTTTTGTAGCAGTATGGAGGCCAGGGTGCTCACTTCAGTCCCTAGAGGGTGACTGGGACAGTGCACTGTCTCCTGTGCATTCTTTTAAGACATACCTGGAGGTAAGTGGAAGTTAGAATGTGTGAGACAGGAGTTTCTGTAAACCCATCGTTAGGGAGGCCCATTTCCAGGAGATTGGGGTAGATTTTTGAGCCTGTCATTGGATAACAGACTCGGTTCTCCCCTCTGACCTTTACGCACTTCAGAGACTCAGACACATATTCAGCATAGTTTTCGTGCTAAGTAAATTTGATCATGCTTAAAATCGACTGAACTGAGCTACCTATAACAAAATCTGTTCATCTAATGTGCGGGCATGACAGACAGTCCAGGAAGATGGAAGGTTTCTAAAGTCAAGTGGACTCTTCATTCCTTGCTGTTTGACATTCAGTTTGTTACTCCCTAACCCCTGTTAGCATATTGACAAGGCGGGGGATAGAAGCTGTTATGTCCCAGGGTTATTGTGGACTCCAGTATGACAAAAAAATCCATAATGTGCTGTTGTATCATATGTTATTGTCCAAAGTATTTTTTTCTTTAATGTTGCTTATTTGGCTTTTTCAAAAGCTTTGAGCACCCTAATGCAAAGAAAATTAAATAGTGACATTGTGGAATTTTTCCGTAAAGGTAGAGGTTTTCTTTTATCATTCAGGTTCATAATATATATTTATGTCCACATATTTCTTGTACATACACATATGCATTTATGTACTAGTTTTGTTTTTTTTTTTTAGATTTTCCTGTGTGCTTAGTACTATCCTTAGCAACAATCCCTAGAAGGAAGCTCCTATTATTTGTTCTTATATTTCAGATAAACAAACTGAGGCATAGAAGTATCTTAAATGTCTAAGCGTTGGAGGCCGGATTTTAACCAGGCTGTCTGATATACAGTTGGAACTTTTAATTGCCAAACGATACGGCCCAGGTGCTTGTGTGATCACCAATTGAGAATTGGAAAAGATGGAGCTGAATCCACATAGCTCTAACATCAGTGTTGAAACCTGTCTTCATCTCAGACAGATGGCCGTTCAGTCTCTGCTTGAGTAACTCCAGTAATTGGAGTTTCATAACTTCACAAAACAACCTCTTCCATTGTTGCACTGCTCCCATCACTAGGTAACTTTTCCATCTATGTGCTGTAAATGTATCTTCCCCCCAACTTCCCTGTATTTGTCCTTCTGGAGAGATATTGAACAGGCTTCTTTCTCTCTCTGGCAGCCTCTTGAAATGCGGTGCTCCAAATCTTCTCTCTTTTCAGCAGTTCTACGTTGCCTCCAGATCTCTCATCATTACACTCCTGCTTTCTGACAGTCTCATTTATTGGTTCTTTCTGACAAGTTGCAGCACACAGAATTGGATGCAGTAAGGTGGTAGCAAGTGCAGTGGGAAAATGTCTGGACTGAGCTAAAACATCTAAGTTAAAGTGTCAGCAGCATGGCTTACCATGTGAATCTGGGCAAGTGGCAGTTTGACTGAGCATCAGACTCTTGTCTGGAACACTAATTACAGTACTTTGATGGTCCTCCAGTGAGGAGGTGCTTGAGAAAGGACTGTGTAAAACACACACACACACACACACACACACACACGCATACACACACCCTTGAACCTGTCAGCTCCTCTTCCACATCTGTGAACCTGTTCCCTTGCAACATTATGCAGTAGTTGCTGTTTATTGAAGCCTTTCCCTGCTGTGTGTAAAATTGTGCAGATCTCTTGCTTTCTATATCTTAGCTTTGTTAGCCATCATTTTATTACCGTTTGAAATACATATATTTTACTTCTTTCTATTGTGACTCCCCTCGGCCTGCACCCTGCCACTTGCATATAAACAGCGGAACTGAGGAAGTCATTTCATCATTGGTCTATTCTCGAGATTTGGATGATCACAAATGTTTGTGAAATGAATAAATGAGTCGTCACCACGGGCATATTTTGATGTGGCCTGACAATCCAAAGCACAAGGAAGATGCTTCCCAGAATTTTTTGACAGCAGGGGAGTACAGCTAGCCAGTTTTTGAATTGTTCCTTTAATATTCCAATTTCATAGTTTAATTGGCGGTTAATTTCCTTGTGCTGCAAGGTTACTTTCTGACAGAATAGTTATCTGAGCTGAACTCCTGGAGTGAAATATTAGAATTCTCAAATTAAAAAATGTTACTGAAAATGAAAAAAATGTAGTTTATCACTGGTTTCAATTTATAATGACTCAGGGTCACAGTCTGGTGGGTAAATGCATACAGATTTTTATTTAAAGAAACAAGAGATCATTGAATTCCTGTTTATGTATTCACAGTAGCTATTTATCATCCTGATTTCCAAATGACAAGGTATCTTTGGGCTTTACAGATCTTGGTCTCAAAGTGATCATAGCCACAGTTTGTTGACTGTTTTTGTTTGTTTGTTTATTTATACCAGCTTTGGGAGTTGATGGTTAAATAGGACAAGGGCACAGAAATGAAGATTTGCTTAGGTTATACAATTAACAGTGTAAGTAGGGCCAGAGGGTGCTGGTATCTCATTTTCCCCACCAGTGTGAGCAGAGTCCGGAAAACACAGTACCTTCCCAGATACAGTTCTCAGAGTTGGCTTAGGAAAACTTTATACATCTACTTAGAGGTGATTCTGTGGTTGAGATTACAAAGGGTGTGGAAAGTGCTGAATTTCCAGACTGATTGCTGTCTTTTGAGGTTTAACATTTGCAGGCTGAGTGAGGTGGCTGTCTGGTCTTAATGGATTAAAACCTCTGAAGTCAGCAGAACATTGGATTTGTAATAGGTGATCTGTCTACTTGCAAACTGGAGAGGGAAGAATTTCTTCTCAGAAAAAAAAAAAGAGCATCCTATGTGTATAGGAACAAAAAATCAAAAGGTACATTTCTCTTACTGTAGACAGTAGACTTTAGCCCTATGAATTAGTAACACATGCTTTTTATCTGTTGCATGATTGCATGTTTAATAATGCTGTCAACAATTAGTACTGTGTCAAACTATTCTGTATCTAAATCTGCAGAATCATGTTTGGTCTGAGTCAAGTCTGAAAAAATTGCACAGCTGTTTATTTAAACTCATTTTTAATTTGCGCTGATATGTATTGTAATCACAAAGGAATTTTCAAGCAGAATGCCATCAATATATCATTGCTAAATGCTGAAATAGTGCAGATATTCTTGGCATGGGGAATAAGTGATCAAATAAATAAATTTTCATACACATTTTGTTTTAAATGAGAAGGGAGATGCATTGAAGAAGAATCTATATTTGTGAATATGTGAAAATAGCATTTTGCAAGACTATGAAATTAAAAGTTCACCTGGAACAGCAGAGTTAAATGGTTACTGCAGCCAATTTACAGTCTTAATCCTAATAGCTTTCATTAAATAGTTATTTACCCTTGTCTAGGGAAGTGAACATTCAGGCACAGAGTTCACTCACAGTTTTTCTATTTACATTTAAATTATTTTTGGGTTTAAGTATCCTGATTGAATTTAAAGGAAGATGTGGAGCGATTAATAATTAAAACTAAAAGAGAGAAAGAGAGAGAGATTACTATTGGAGAATAGAATAGTAGGAATTCTGTGGACTGAGAAGATTATGTCTCGTGTCTCCCCTATACCATAGCTGTAGTAATAGTACTAGAAATCACAAAAATAGCCAACAATACTTGAGCAAAAGCCAAGTGCCAGGCCCTATCATAATTGCTTTTCAGCCATAATCTACTTTTAAACAGTGTTACAAGATGTTTATTAACAGTGCTTTTTCAATTTCACGGGATATCCTGTGAGTGATTTTCCTTGTTTGTCTGGCATAGGGCACAGCTGGATTCAGCCTGCAAGTCATCCATTCTGTAGTCTAGGCCTCAGTCGCTCTGCTACCCAACTCAGTTGAGTACACACTTATCAGAGTCTCTTGAGGGTTCTGGTGGAGGAGTAGGAAGAAAGATAACATAGCCCCCAGCCCCAAAGAACTTAATCCTGTTAGATACAGTGGCGGAGCAGATCACTGTTGATGAACAATCAGAATCAGATGTGTCTATGATGAGTACTTCCATGGCATTGAGGGATGGAAGATCACCGTTGGCTGAAATGATTTGGGAGGATATTCTGGAAGAGCTAGAATTTCAGCAGTGTGTCAACGCATAGTAAGCTTTTTTCTTGCCACATATTCTTTATCCATTAGTATTCAGATTTTGCTAAGGATTTTGTGAATTGCAGCCTAATAGAATTCTAGCCTTGTTTGTCATTTAAGGAGTTTTGGGAACTTAGAAATAATTTGAATATAGACTGTACTGTACATTTCTAAAAATGGATATATTTTATTGTTTATCTTTTCTAAAACATGGAAGCAGACATGTTAGGTTATTCATGGCATCTTATTAATGTAGGAGATAATTCCGAGAAGTGCTTTATGAAAAAGTTAAAGGAAGTGCTATTTCATAAGAGAGCAATAACTTAAGGTAACTTTCCATTTCATGGCAGATAATGTACACAATAAATGCTTCTGGCAGTTGGACTGGACTCTACTATTTTCAAACCACATGAGTTCTTTCCTTAAATTTCACCTTTTAAAAACTACCATCTTACAGGTGGGGGGGCTAAGGGTGGGGGGGCTAGGGGCATGAGGAGGTTAGGGGTGTGGGGGTGCGGGGTGGAGCTATACTGGGATTCTTGGTGGTGGAATATGAGCACTGGTGAAGGGATGGGTATTCGAGCATTGTATAACTGAGATTTAAACCTGAAAACTTTGTAACTTTCCACATGGTGACTCAATAAAAAAATTAAAAACAAAAAAACAAAAACTACCATCTTGTTTAAAAAATATATGAATTTATAAAATAATATTTTCAGATTATACTTAGGATTCCATTATTCCTGCAGAAAATAAAATATACACCTACTGCTAAATTTTAAGGTTATTTTACTAAGCTTTAAGACAATACAATGAATGCACATACTGCCTCTGGCCTGACAAACTGGGTCTTTGCAAAACGAAGAAAATATCTGTGGTTATTACCTGTTCCTCTTCCTCCTGGGGTGATCATCATGTTAAATTTGGAATATATAGACCTGTGAATTTCTGTTTTTTTCTCTTCATACAGATGTTTCTAAAATTTTAATTTTCTTGGGCTGGAGTGATAGCACAGCCGGTAGGGCGTTTGCCTTGCACACGGCCGACCCGGGTTCGAATCCCAGCATCCCATATGGTCCCCTGAGCACCACCAGGGGTAATTCCTGAGTGCATGAGCCAGGAGTGACCCCTGTGCATTGCCGGGTGTAACCCAAAAAGAAAAAAAAATATTTTCTTAAATATTAATTTCTGTTATAAAATTTGTTTCTATGTAGCTCTTTAATTTTTATTGTGTGATAGTGTTTAATTGAACAATCATAATACATTTTATTCTTAACCGAAATTTAGACTTTTATAATTTCTATTATGACTAGGTTTTGAAATTTTGAACATGTCTCTGTGTATATGTGACAGTGTTTTTATATATTTACAGACCATTTTGGTCCCTTTTCTCTGAGTTTCTTGTTCTCCTGCTTTGCCCATTTCTTCCCCCAAAACCATCATTTATTAATTTGTAGGTTTTTAAGGTATGACAGCTATTTACTGTTAATTGAACAGATGTGTTTATAATGTATGCCCTAGGTTATGACTTATTTTTATGATTTTAATGATATATTTTTATAAAAAATATTAAGAACATTTAGCAAAATTTATCATTTTATTTTTGGTTTGTCTTATTTGAGATGTCTCCAATACTGGGGCCATAACATTAAAAACAAAAAAAATCTTAGGCATTTAAGATGATAAAGAAAAATCAAGTTTGGTTTGTTTTTTAATGGAGAGTCATAATTGGCTTGTGCAGTTAGCATATCTGTTTTATTTGTTTGCTTTTAAAACATATTAGTTTGCATCTTCCTGTCCCCAACAGTTAGAATTTTAAAAATCTATACCAATTTAATAAAAAAAATCACTACTATACTGCAACTTTTGTATATGGACATTTACTTTTTCAAAAATTAAAGGGGTGTTCACAGAGGGGAAACCATGGAAAATAGACATTTTCACACAATTTTCATTATCAGTTTTATTTATTAATTTTTTTCACTAAAGATGGGCTGGAGCAATAGCACAGAGGGTAGGGTGTTTGCCTTGCACACGGCCAACCCAGGTTCGATTCCTCCGCCACTCTTGGAGAGCCCGGCATGCTACCGAGAATATGCCCACACTGCAGAGCCTGGCAAGCTACCCGTGGCATATTCAAAATGCCAAAAACAGTAACAATAAGTCTCAAAATGGAGATGTTACTGGTGCCCACTCAAGCAAATTGATGAGCAATGAATGACAGTGACAGTGAAAGATGTCCACATTTCTTCTTGAGTAGGTAGAGTGGTGACAATATATAATTCAGATAGACAATACTATCATGAAGAAAGAAACAGAAATTTTGGATGCAACTTCTGTGGTATGACTTTGAGGTTTTTTATTCTTAATGGTGTTTTCATGGCTTTTCAGTTACAAAATCATGGTCTAACCTAGCTGGATAATTGCTAATCAGCATGCAGTTTAGAAGCTGAACTGTCTTCTATAACTTGGGTTGTCAGTGTCCAGAATTCTTGAAATCTGGCTCTCTTTCTCAAAATTATTCTTAAGAACTGGGAAAAAATTGGCTCTTTTTTGATATCTTTTGTGATTATTCATAACTATGTATCTCTATTTTACCTTCACTGATCATAAATTACAGCTACACTGCACATTAGAATGCTTTCAGTTGTTTTAATGATTTCCTATTAATACTAAAAATTAAATTTCCACTGGGTAATAGAAAAGGAAAGAAAACCTCTTATGAGGTGTTCAATATCATTCCCAAATAATGTCTATAGTGAGTTGTAGTAAATGGGTGGTCTTGGATGGTGGCTTTGGGCGTTCTAATCATTTTTTTCCCCTAAACATTTATTGAGTATGAATTTGAGAGATTTTGGTTAAGGAACCTAATGTTAGTATAAATTTATGATTGTTGGCCATTGTACTCTGAGTTTGATTAGATGTTTTTCCAATTGACCATGCTTAATGTTTTGATAGACTTTCTCCTTGATTCTCCCCTCCCCTTCCTGCCACCTAGCACATTATGCATTTCTAATACCCAAGAACTGTAGAAATAAGTACCAGGAGGTTGGCCCCATGGCTTCGAGGCTGGCCTCACGTTCCGGGGAAAGGGTAACTCAGAGAAGCGATCACCAACTACATTGTAGTCGAAGGCCATGTGGGGGAAGGGAGTTGCGGGCTGAATGAGGGCTAGAGACTGAGCACAGCGGCCACTCAACACCTTTATTGCAAACCACAGCAGCTAATTAGAGAGAGAGAACAGAAGGGAATGCCCTGCCACAGTGGCAGGGTGGGGTGGGGGGGAGATGGGATTGGGGAGGGTGGGAGGGACGCTGGGTTTACGGGTGGTGGAGAATGGGCACTGGTGAAGGGATGGGTTCCCGAACTTTGTATGAGGGAAGTATAAGCACAAAAGTGTATAAATCTGTAACTGTACCCTCACGGTGATTCTCTAATTAAAAATAAATAAATTATAAAAAAAAATAAAATTAAAAAAAAAAAAGAGCAAAGCATAAATCTAGTCTTTTGGTCAGACTGCAGCACAGTTGTGACCTCAGCGTGGTATGCAGTCGCAATGGTTGTGGAATTCCTTTACTGTCTCTGAGTTACCAGATACCACACTTGGATACTTGGATGTTAAAACAGAACTGATCACATGATTACTTAGTCTCTGTAGGTAAAGTTGTAAGGTTAATGGACTAAATGAGGAAAACTTGTCGGTTTATGTTTTAAACCATTGTATTAATTCAGTCCCCTAATCTTAGAATATAATGAGAAATATTTTGAAATTCTTAAATTGAGAACCCCAATTATAAATTGATTGACAACAATTAATTTTTTTCTTTTTTCTGTTTATTAAAAAGATTAATTTAAATTATTTTATCTTTGCCTCATGGCCTCTACCTCTAGCTGTGTCATTTCTCAGTTCCTATTTCTTTTCTGAGTTCTGGCACCAATGCCCTCTTGTTTGTTGTGTCTCTATCTTCCTGTCACTCAGGGATTTCAGAAACATGTTAGGCTTGCCTGGCTCTTCTCTCTGTATTTCTGTCTTCCCTTTCTCCGTTCCTATAATCATCATCTAGAGAGCAGTGCAAGCTAAAAGCCTAGGGGTCATTCTTGATGCATTTCCTTTCCTAATCTAACATGTCTAATGGATATCAAAGTTATTTTGATTCTATTTCCTATGTGACTCTTCTGTATTGACACACATCTCCTGCTGCCTTGGCTAGACTTTCACTCTGACATGAAATGAGAATACGGCAGTGTTCTCTTAAGTAACATCCTGATTTGGGCCTCTGTGCTTCTCCTAGTCCTCACCTCAGCCTCAGTGAGAAGCATCTTTCCAAAGCCCAGAAGTGAGGTCTTAAAAAGGCATTCCAAAACAATAACTGGCAAATCAATCTCCTTTCCTGATGTCACATGAGTTTCTTTGGGTAGAGCCACATATTCATATTTTTCCACATAACTCTGTGCCTTATCATCTCCTCCTTTAATGTTTTTTCTTGAAGTTTATATTCTAAAGCACCTGATCTCTAGATCCCAAATGCTGTCTCACTGGGATTGACTGAACCTCTCTCGTTTGAGTCTTTAAGAGCTGAAGTAGCAAAGGTTGTTTGGTTTGTGTCCTATAATCATACTCATTTTATGACATGTAACTTTTTCCAGCTCCAGAGCATAGGCTCATAAGAATTATAGATTTGCCAAGTTTGTGGGTTTGAGTAGTATAGATGATCAGACTTTTAAAAGGAATGTACTCTATGTGAGGAATATGTATTTTTTGTGATAATAATTATGCCATCCATATCAATGAGTGAAATAGCAATGCAACCTGGAAACACCTATTATTCTTCCAAATTGTTCTTGTTTTCCGTAAGTCGTAGGTATTTGGTCTTCTTTCCTTCTTGTGAATTAACAACAGTAAAGCATGATTGCTCATTGTTCTCTCTCTATAGCACACTGGATATGTCTATAGATCTATCACTTTGATTTCTGAAGCGGTGCAGTTTTTGCTGACTTACAAAATGCGTGATGCATTTTTTTTCCCACATGTAAAGTTCTACAATATCATTTGGCCAGAATTGAAAGAAGTATTTTTTTATGACAAAGGACAGCAAGAAAATCTTTCCAATGGCACTGAGTAACCAAAGGTGAGGGATAGAGAGTTTTAGAAAATGAAAACAGTATTAAGAGACTTGATATTTAAAATTTATGATTAGTTAACTCCTTCAGCAAGGAAAATATTATAGGTAGTTGCTTTGCTTTGATGAGTGAGACATAAAGGGGAAAAGAAGCAAGTATTCCTTTGTCTTGTTCTGCAGAGACTCTTTGCTGAAAAGGTTTTTAAAGAGCCCCTTAATAATTAAAGTGAGGGATTTGAAATCTTGATTAACTCCTGATTCTTTTATGTAAAATTTCTTATGATGTTAATCTGCTGAGCACTTCATAGTACAATATGTGCAACAACTATAATTAGGGAATTTGTCAGTTGGAGCTTTTCCAAAAATTACACGTTAAGACCTTGTCTAAACTTTACTGAAACTAATTATCTAAAAAGTCTTGGAATATTTTATTGTTCTGGCCTTGTAAGAGTTCTGCTGTTTCTCAGACTGATAATTATTTGATAAATATTTGATTATCATAGTACATGAGGATGTCTTCCTATACTCAGATTTTTTCTAGAACATTTATTTCAGTGATTTGGGAAGTGTTCTGTTAGTGTTCTTCAATTCTTGCTTTACTGGGCAAGCGAGTATACTGTTTGTGTTCATATGAGCCAAAGTCTGATTTTCTTCTAACATCCTCTTAGACTTATGAACAAATTAGATTTCATATTGAATTATTTCTTTGTGCATGCTAGTTATTTGTATGTCTCTTTAAGAGTGCAATCTTGGGACTGGAGTGATAGTACAGCAGGTAAGGCATTTGCCTTGCATGCGGCTACCTGGGTTCTAGTCCCAGCATCCCTATGGTCTCCCTACCACTACCAGGAGTGATTCCTGAGTGCAAAGCCAGGAGTAACCCCTGTGCATCGCTGGGTGTGACTCAAAAAGCAGAAAAAAAAGAAGAGTGAAATCTTACTGTTTTTAAATTGGCTTGTCTTATTTACTTATTTTGATTTTTGGGTTATACTTGGTGCTAGTTGGGCTGGAGCGACAACACAGCAGTAGGGTGTTTGCCTTGCACACTGCCAACCCGTGTTCCATTCCTCCGCCCCTCTCAGAGAGCCCAGCAGGCTACTGAGAGTATTGTGCCCGAATGGCAGAGCCTGGCAAGCTACCCATGGTGTATTGGATATGCCAAAAACAGTAACAATAAGTATCACAATGAGAGACGTTACTGGTGCCCGCTCGAGCAAATCAGTGAGCAATGGGATGACAGTGACAGTGACCTGGTGCTACTTAGGGCTTGGTTATGGCTTTGCACTCAGGGATCACTTATTGTGGTGGTTGGGGTACCATAATGGGTTCTGGAAATCGAACCCAGGTTGCCCGGGTACACTGCAAGCACTCTACCTCCTGTACTGTAATTTTGACCTTAAGGTTAGTTTTTGTGTGTGATATGACATAAGGGTTTAAGTTAGATATATATTAATTTGCAAAAAGATTTTATTTATTTCCAGTTAGAGATCCATTTGATCTGCCATCAGGAACCTTTTTTTAGAAAGATTATTCTTATTGAGTTGCCTTGGCATATTGTCAGAAATCAATTGACCATGAAAAAAAAGGTTTATTTAAAAACTCTTAAATTTTATCTTTTGATCTATTAAGCTTGACTTTATGCCAATACTGCATATTGGTTCTTGTGGCATTATAGTATCATATAAAACAGTACTGATGTTTGTATTGACAGACAGTTCAGCTTGTAATGGATAGCACAAAATTATGGTATTGATTAGTACAGTATAGTACTATAGGTGTATTTTCCTTATGATTTTTTTTCTTTTTGGGTCACACCCGGCGATGCTCAGGGGTTACTCCTGGCTTTGCACTCAGGAATCACTCCTGCTGGTGCTCAGGGGACCAAATAGGATGCTGGAAATCGAACCTGGGTCACCCACATGCAAGGCAAATGCCCTACCTGCTGTGCTATTGCTCCTGCCCCTCTTTATGGTTTTTTAAATAAAATCTTTTCTCTTGCTTTATTGTAACATAGTATATTAAATATACACACATTCCCTGTATCACTGTCATTCTGTTGTTCATCAATTTACTCCAGCAGGGGCCTGCAAAATGTCTCCATTTGTCTCAGCCCTGAGGTTTTATTTGTTTATTTTTTTTCTTTTTGGGTTACACCCGGCAATGCACAGGGGTTAAATTATGTCTCTGCACTCAGGAATAACTCCTGGCAGTGCTCGGGGCACCATGTGGGATGCTGGGAATCGAACCTGGGTCGGCCGTGTGCAAGGCCAACGCCCTACCCGCTGTGCTATCACTCTGAGATTTTAGCAACCTCTCCTTACTTGTCTTTCCCAACGATTGGAGGCTCTTTCAGAGTCAGGGGAATCAGCCCTGTTATTGTTCCTGTTTTTGGCATATCGAATACGCCATGGGGAGCTTGCCAGGCTCTGCCACGTGGGCAGGATACTCTTGGTAGATTGCCGGGCTCTCTGAGAGGGATGGATGAATCCAACTTGAGTCGTTGGTGTGAAAGGCAAATGCTCTAACCGCTGTGCTATGATTTCATGGAAAATGGGTAGGGAGTGTCTTATGATGTGTTGCGTGGCCTCGATTATGTTCACTTATGCATGAGGCTTGGCTCAAGGGTGTGGAAAGTGGCCTGGAATGTGGCAGCAGTTGGGTAATAGAGGTTGGCTGCCGGGGCTGGGTTCGTTGGGGTGGGGAGGGCTCTCACCCACCCCTGTCTGGGGTGCCCCGAGTAGAAACAGTCTCTGGCACGGAGTCTGGTGGCATGGTTATGGGAACCTCAATTTATGCTCCCTTCCAGGACAAACAGCCGTGAGTTCTGGAGGGTGGCCAATGAGGAGATTATCTTGTGTCGGCAGGAGGTGGCTTATGGGTGTGATCCCTGGGTCGCTGGTGTCTGGGGGAAGCAGGCAGAGGATCTCTGCTCCTGGGTCCCGTTGAGCCCAGAGTCCAAAATCACAAACTTGCGCATTACCTGGGTTCTGCCTTCCACATGCTTAGGCCGAGCCTCAAGCATGAGCAAAGTCCCACCGAACCCAGGTAATATATACTTTATGAATAAATTACTTTATGTTTTGCTTTTGTATGGGCCATATCCATACTTGGGTTACTCCTGGCCCTGCACTCAAGAATAACTCCTGGTAGTACTTGAGGTACCATATGGGATGTCAGGGATTGAACACAGGTTGACTGCTTGCAAGGCAAGTGCCCTACCTGCTGTACTATCACTCTGGTCCCTACTTGGACAGCTTTTACATGAGAGTGTCACATTACGATATTTTATCTGCTTGGAGTTTTCCCTTTGAACCTCCCTATCTAGCATAAGAATTTGGAGGCTTTGGTTGGATTTTAGAAGATGTGGTATAGTACCATTTTTAGGAAGAGCTCAAGGGTTACATGTCCAGGCTCTTGAAAATCTTAAAGGCATTGTTGAAAGGGTGACTTGCCGGAGAACTGTACTTTGAGAACTCTTGTTTAAGCAGTTCCTAAGCAGTATCTGTCAAGGTGCCTATTATGCCGTGGCCATGATTTGTACCTTTTGTTTCTAAGACATTCTTTTTTTATACTGTTAGAATTTTTATTAATATACTAAAGGGTAATAGTACAGCAGGTAGAGTGTTTGCCTTGCACACGTCCAACCCGGGTTCAATTCTTCTGTTCCTCTCGGATAGCTAGGCAAGCTACCAGAGAGTATTCTACCTGCATGGCAGAGCCTGGCAAGCTCCCATGGTGTATTCATATGCAAAAACCAGTAACAGTGATGGATCTCATTTGCCTGACCCTGAAAAAGCTTCCAGTGTGGCACTATTGGGAAGGACAAGTAAAAAGACCTGCCAAAAACAGTAACAACAAGTCTCACAATGGAGACGTTACTGGTGCCCACTCAAGCAAAACAATGAACAACGGGAAGACAGTGCGACAATGTGACAGATGTTATTAATAGGGCAAGTCCCTAATCTGCTGTACTACTCTCTGGCCCCTCCACAACCATTAATGATTTGGCTTCCTGTATACATCATTCCAACACCACAGTACTCTCCACCAGTGTGTCCTCCTGGCTCCATCATTGTTTTAGTGTTCCCCCTACGCCACCAGATTTCTTTCCCAGTGTAATTACTTTCCTTAGCTATTCTTTTGCTTGGATCATACCCAGGGATGTTTGGAGGCCACTCCTTGCTCTGTATTGTCACTTCTTGGAGGGCTCTGGGAAGGCTGTGGGGTGCTGCGGATTATACCTGGGTTGCCACAAGCAAGTTAAGTGCCTTCCCCTCTTGCTATACATATCTCTGTCCCTTAATGCTTTGCTTTTTTTTGGGGGCCTTATTTTTGAGCCACACAACATCTTATAGCTTAGTTCTTCCTCTTGGAGAGCGTGGCAAGCTACCGAGAGTTTCCTGCCTGCATGGGAGAGCCTGGCAAGCTCCCTGTGGTGTATTTATATGCCCAAACCAGTAACAATGATGGGTCTCATTCCCCTGACCCTGAAAGAGCCTCCAATGCGGCACCATTGGGAAGGATGAGTAAAGAGAGACTTCTAAAATCTCAGGACTTGGACAAATGGAGACGTTACTGAGACTGCTCAAGAAAATCGACAGTCAATGGGATGATGATGATGATGATGATGATGATGATGATGATGATGATGATGTTGATGTGAACTAATACTTCTAGACAATAAAAGTACATAATTTAGTTTGGGCATACTTAAAAGTTATATGAGGATTTTCAGTTGTGCAGGAATTGGCCCCCTTTACCCCATTAGTTCAAGGGTAAACCTGAATATTTCTCATATTTGACTTCCTATAGCACTTTATCTCTCTCTCCTTATGACTAAACATATCTTTCTGTAATTTAATTACACGTTCCATTTTATCAGTAGAATCTGTATAGTAATATTGTCTATCTCTTAAAACACCAGTATTATATGTTTCAAGTATCAAGAATTATACACTGACATTTGTATATACACCTTATATCATCACCAAAATTCTGGTTTCTATTATCACCACATAGTTGATCCTCTACTCATTTTATTTGCCTTCCTTTCCCCTCTGTCATTTTGTTCCTAAAAATGTGATTTTTTAAAAAATCTTATACACCAATGAAATTGTTTAGTAATAGTTATTCTCTTTCTGACTTACTTCATTTAGCATAATAAACTTTCAACTCACTCATGTAATTTGAAATGACATTTTATCTATTTTAATAGCTGAGATACATTCTTTTATGTATATACATACCACAGTTTCACTACCCATTCTTGTTTTAGCAGGTACTTAGATTATTTTTATATATTTTTTGTTTGTTTAGAATGCTACAGTGCACATAGGAAAAATTTCTGTTTATCTTTGGATTCTTTGAGTAACTACCCAGAAGTGGAATAGGTGTAGTGTGTTAAATGTTTTTTTTTTTTTTTTTTGCTTTTTGGGTCACACCTGGCATTGCACAGGGGTTATTCCTGGCGGTGCTCAGGGGACCATATGGGATTCTGGGAATCGAACCTGGGTTGGCTGCATGCAAGGCAAACGCACTATTTGCTGTGCTATTGCTCCAGCTCCTATTGTATTAAATTTTTTGAGAAGTATTCATACTATTTTTCTTAATTGATGCACCAATTTATATTTCCATAAACAACAGGGCAAGTATATAGTTCATCATTTCCTCAAATCCCCTTATTCTCACATGAGATCTTAATCAGTATGTTTATTAGACATGGGTAGAGTGCTTTTGGTATGAATGTGATTTTCACTATCCTTTCTTGTATTTTCTTTACTCAAGAAATATTTTGGTAAAAATTTTAGGATAAACTGTAGAAGCATATATTTAGAGAAAAAGAATCACTGAATGTAGGAAAGGATGTGTTACAATGTGAAATGTAGACATGACCATCAATTTAACCAACTAAATTCTCCTTCTGTCATTTCTCCTCCAACTCCATGTTCTTTCTATGGGAAATGGAAAAGACTTGCTAATGAGTGCTAAGGCTAAGCTGACCAGGCAGTGCTCTTTGACTGCATGAGGTTTATTGATACATTTATTCATTTAAGTAGAGTATATAACAAATGAGAGCTAGTCATCCTAATGGCATTGTGGGTATAATGCCTACTCTTTGGTCATTTTGGAAGGTTTTTCTGTTCTACTTCCAAACTCTGATGTGACCTTCTAGTGGAAGGAACACTAGACACACCTGCATGAAGTAACAAGCGCTTGTGGACACTGAGAGATTTGAAGTCAGTAGGTCATTTTGTCAGCAGAATCTAGGGAAAGCTCATCTGGAAGGGTTATAATACCAAGAAAGCAGACTTCTTATTTATTTGATTATTTATTAAATTCTGAAAGCATTTTATCAGGTTAAAATTGCTGAATATATTTAACGGGCTCTTGTTTCAATCTTGTCACCCACCTGCCTCCTTTCCCAAGTTTTATTTATTTTTTGGTACTGATGGTATGTCTTAAAAGTTCAAGATGTCTCAGAATTGAGGACGTGAAGTCTGTAGGCTGGAGATTTTATCAACACCACAAATAATTTGTATAGAGCTCTTGGACTTAGCAAGCAGGCAGATGAGGGAGGGAATGACATTGAGTTCTCAGGAAGTAATAAAACCAAGATGTGATACAAAGAGATCACTGTCATTTGCCCCACAGTAGCTCCAAATACATAAAGAACCACTTTGTGGATACAGGAACTGAGAAGACTAACTGATGCCAGCATCAACCCAAAGAGGAGAAACCACAGGAACACATAAATATATAAATTACTTATATGTATTTTTATTTTGGGCTGGAGTGATAGCAAAGTAGGGAGGGTGTTTACCTTGCACACATCTGACCTGGGTTTCGATTCTTCTGTCCCTCTTGGAGAGCCCAGGAAGCTACCGAGAGTATTCCACCTGCATGGCAGAGCCTGGCAAGCTCCCCCTGGCATATTCATATTTGATATGCCAAAGATAGTAACAACAAATCTCACAATGGAGACGTTACTGGTGCCTGCTAGAGCAATGAACAACAGGAGGACAGTGTTACAGTGCTATTGTTACAAACTATATACTATAATTGGAGATTATGTATATATATAAAACTGAAGAAAATTAAATCAGACTTTCTTATTACATAATGAATTGTATTGATAATATTTTGGTGACTGGGTCTAGGAGGTTTATTTCCTTTTCTTCACTTTCCTCATGCCCATTTCAGTCTATAGATCTATCATCAGCCACTGTAGATTTTGACTCCATTCCCTTAAACTTTGAGTTTCACAGCATTTACTGTTTTATGGTTTTTTTTGCTACAGTTAATATCATATGGGAAACAATTCCTCATGCTTTAAATATAACAAAATCATTTTAAATTCAATTGTGTACTATGTCACAATTTAATTAACGAATCTGTTGCTAGATGCAATTGATTACAAGCTGGTGCCAGGTTTTGTTTTTATTCAGTGATTATAAGTATTCCTGAATTTATCTGTGTCATAGAATCTTAGGTATAGTTCTGGTTATTTCCTTGATATAAAATTACAGAACTTTTATTGCTGGGCCAAAGATGGGTACATATTTTGAGAATGACAAATGTTAGAAAAAATACTTTCCTGGGGCTGCAGCAATACTAGAGCAGGTAAGGTACTTGCCTTGCAAATGGCTGACCTGGGTTTCATTCCTAGCACCCCAGATAGTCCCTGAGCCCACCAGGGATAATGCCTGAGCACACAGCCAAGAATAATCTTTGAACACCAACAGGTATGAACCCAAAACCAACCAAACCTTTTTTCCTTAATGGTTACATAAAATTAAACTTTTACCAGACTGTTACAGGAGTAATCTGGTAAAAAGAGAAATATTTATACCATCTGAAGAGAAACCAGAATACTACAGGAGTGACCTGGGATTCATTGCTTTATAGGATCCTCATTATATTGGAGATAAATTAGCTTTAGAATTGGAAATATAGTTCAGAGTAATTTGACATTTAAAAGTAAAGTTCAATCCATATTTTCACATTTACTCTCACCAATTAAAAATGATTAAAAAGCTGTATGCACACCTATGTTTGTTGTAAACCTTATTACAGTAGTTAGGATATGGAAACAAACTATATGTTTATCAATGGATGAGTGGATTAAAAATTGTGGTATGTATATACAATGGAAGACTATGCAGCCATAAGAAAGAAAATACTTGGATGGAATTGAAGGGTATCAGGTTAAGTGAAATAAGTCAGAGGCAGAAGGACAAATACCAGATGATCTTACTAATATATAGAGAAACAGATAAATTGTATGGAGAGTTCTGATTAGAAATAGAGTGAGTTTTTCAAATCTCTCGGTTAATACAGAAAGCACATTTATAGAAATAAGGTATGAAATTAAGTGGTCAAAAAATAAGGCTTTTCAAGGTTAAGAAGGAAAAGAAGCAATATATGTCTAAGAATTTGATATAATTCATCATATAAATAATTGAAAGAAAATATTACATCCAAATTTTCCACCCAAAAAAAATTTGGGAATTGAACCTGGGTCAGCCACTTGTAAGGCAAATTTTCTGACACTGTGCCATCTCTCCAGGCCCCTTTTATCCCCCAATTGAATTTTAATATGGATAATGAAGGTGGGAGATAAAGGGCAGATAGACTGACCAAATATGATGCTTGCAGAACAACAGCTTTTGCATACTTTGCTTTAAAGAGAATCCCGGGGTCATAGGGAGTATGACAGCTTTTACTGTGTCCCTGTGGGGGAGTTTGCCACTGTAAGGATTGTTCCCAAATGCAAAGAAAAAAAAAAGCCTATTTGAGCTAATGCTGTGCTCTAAAAAGACTGTTACACTTTATATTTTCTGCTATTAAGAATTCAAAGACACTAAATACTTTCTTGGGGAACATTAACTGTTCATTTTAATTATTTACTATAATTACCTGAGCATAAATTGAATTTTAAAAAGGCTTCTGGAAAGTTACTACTGATCATTTCTGAGTTAAACAGATTATTTTTAGGAAGTTTGTCTTTTTCCATGAAATTTAGAAGAAATAAAAACATCTTTACCTTGTAAATGACACTTTGACTATAGGGATGAAACTCTAAAATAAAAATGGCATATTTTGAACAAATATTTAAACAATACCATGTACACATTCCCTCTCGGTCTTTCTGCCATGCATATACTCTGTCTCTTTCTCTTTGTAAAATATGAGGAAGCAATTTTAAAAGCCCAGTTCTGTTTTTTGAGTGTATTTTTGAGTGTTATTTATACAATTAGAAACATACTGTAAGACTTTCTGTTAGCAATAGTTTTTATTTGAGATATAATTCTAATGAAGACAATTTAATTAACAAAGGACTTTATAATTAAGTATTTTTATATTCTGTCGACTAACATGTACTATGGTTTTAGACAGTATACAAATATTTAAAACAAAATATTAATCAAGTTATTTCATTTAGTTTGGTGTCTCTTAAGGATGACGTGGTGTGTTTTAATTTTCCAGAGAGTTTTCTCCTCTTATGCTAATAAAGCGTCCCCCTCCTTTTTTTAAAACTAGATTTGTGTTAGGGCTGGAGTGATAGCACAGCGGTTGGGCTTTCGCCTTTCACCCTGCCAACCCGAGTTTGATTCTTCCACCCCTCTCGGAGATCCCGGCAAGCTACCGAGAGTATCGAGCCCTTGCGGCAGAGCCTGGCAAGCTACCCATGCGTATTGGATATGCCAAAAACAGTAACAATAAGTCTCACAATGAGAGACGTTACTGGTGCCCGCTCAAACAAATCGATGAGCAACGGGATGACAGTGGACAGATTTGTGTCATTCAAAAGTTAATGCCATCATTTTCTGACAAACCCTTTAAAATGGTTTACTTGTTATTACCCTGTCTGTTACTGTTGTTGCTGTATTTTAGTCAGTTCTGTTATATATGATAATAGGAAACTTTACTTCTTTAGGTTAGACTACTCCTATGTCCCTGTTCTGTATATTGGATGTTTCCAGAACCAGTAAGAGGGGGAGAGCCCAAAGGTCCTGTCTCTGAAGTAGTAAACGGAAGATGAAGCAGTTGAGAGAAATGGTTACTGGGAAAGTTCAAATAAGTGGAGATATAATCCACTTTACTTGTTCATGTAAACAGTGTCTGGTCATGGGACCAGAGAGATAATATAGCAGTGAAGTGATTGCCCTGCACATAGCTGACAATGGCTTGATCCCTGACATGACATATGGTTTCCCAAGCACTGCCCTTTGTGGCCCCCAAACCAAAACAAATAGTACCGTATAATTGGTGTATTCTGTAGGCATGTCAAAAAAGACAGTTGTCCCTTGCTTTTGAACTCTGTTCATTGTTGTCGTTGCAGTGTTGGATGTCATGCTCGTCGCAGTGCTGGGTTTGCACATTTTGTTATGGTACTGTGTCAGAAATCTATTCTTTAACATTTCCCCCAATTTCTCCTTGATAGATGTTCACTGCAGAAAATGAGGAAAATTTACAAAAGTGAGAATAAGAAAATAAAAAGGAATGATAACTATAGTAGAGATATATTTTATTTAGTTTTTTATATTTTCTGATTTTACATTTTTATTGTCATCTTACACTACATAAAATTTCACGACCCTTTCTTTATCAGCATGCCATTACCACATTACTGTGCTGATACCAGAAATATAAATAAAACTCAGAAAACCAAGTTTTAGCATATATGTAGCATTCTGTTTATAGTAATTTGTTATTTGCTTGAATACTTTTTGTTTTTTCCAAGTTTCAATCTTACAAAGGACTGGAGCGATAGCACAGCAGGTAGGGCATTTGCCTTGCATGCAGCCAACCCATATTGGATTCCTCCGCCCCTCTTGGAGAGCCCAGCAAGCTACGGAGGGTATCCCGCCCACACGACAAAGCCTGGCAAGCTACCCGTGGTGTATTCGGTATGCCAAAAATAGTAACAATAAGGGGCTGGAGCGATAGCACAGCGGGTAGGGCGTTTGCCTTGCACGCGGCCGACCCGGGTTCTAATCCCAGCATCCCATATGGTCCCCTGAGCACCGCCAGGGGTAATTCCTGAGTGAAGAGCCAGGAATAACCCCTGTGCATCGTCGGGTGTGACCCAAAAACCAAAAAAAAAAAAAAAGTAACAATAAGTCTCAAAATAGAGACTTTACTGGTGCCTGCTCAAACAAATCGATGAACAATGGGATGACAGTGACAGACAGTACTACAGTCTTAGAAATAATTCTGTGATGAACATACTGGATATACATGTTTATGCTGAGAACTGATCTTTAGTAGAGATTTTACCGCTGTGGAGGGATGGTGTGGAAGATGGAAAGGTGGGCTCTGGGACAGAGGTTGAAGGAAGTGGATACTGGTGGAGGGTGTGGTACTGGATGTGCTATGCATGAAACCCTACCACTAACATATTGTAAAGCAATGTATGTATATGTATGTATGTAAATGTGAAAGTATGTAAGCATATATTTGTAAAAACACCCCAGCATTATTTCACCTTTTAGTATGTGCATTTTCAGTATGAAGTTACAGTTAACAGAAAGGAGAGATTTTAGATGGTAGTGTATTAGCTATTCTTTGAAGGATCTTTAGCTAGGGCCATGGCTGCTTTAAGAAAGTACATGGGCCATTGGGGATAATTTATGAACAGAAATGTGAAAGGAGTAACTTGGCTTGTTTGTATTTGACTGCCGGAGTGTAAGCCAGACACAATGGGGTGTTTTGAGAAACAAAAGAAGATAAATGTGAAGTGTGGGTTGAAGAATTTGAAATACTGGGATAGGTGTGATACTGAAAATGAGAATTAAATTTCTTTTTTTTTTTACTTTTGACTGTTAATTTCTTGGTAATATTTTATGTCCAAACACAGTAATAATTATGCTTCAGTGGTGGTAATGATAATAACCAACAAATGCAGCAGTTGGTTCCTTTGTCCTCTTAAGTACATTCATATCATCAGTCTGTGCTGCAGTGTTGAGTGTTGGTTAGGAAAAATATGCTCATGATGGTGTTAGCAGATTCAGACCGGGCACACAGCATATGTGATCTTACTGGTTTGAAGATTGCAGTCTGTATAAGTTGGAGAGGCCTGGCCAGAGGCAGGGATAATATATGATAGGTCCATTGAAGAAGTCAGGTTGCTGGAGCTGGCAAAAGGCTTATATTAAAATGAATAATTTCATTTAGTTCTAGTTACATAGTAGACTCTTCAAAGAATGAAAAGCTCAGTTCTATCCTAAATGTGCTGAGTTAGAATTTTGGGGGAATGTGACTAAAGTATAGATATTTTAAAAGTTCCCTCACAGATTTTGATGTCTGTGGATAAAAACCACACTTTCCCCCCAAAGAATTTGCCAAATTGATTTGCCCTATTATTTTGAGTCTTAAAACTCTAAAGATGTATTTTTATGAATATTTGCAGTACTGTTTTAGTTCCTGAGAATTTTTTAAAAATTACGTTACTGGTTTAAAGTTGTATTGTAAAGTTATTAATTAGTGTTACTGTACAAGATCAATTTTGAGCAAATAAAGTACTCTGCATAAATTATAGTCTCTGAGATACTTTTTTTTTTTTAACGACAGGGACAAAAGCCAGGATGGATGATCAAGCATGGTATTTGAGAACCTCAAAGCTGGCTCTGGCCTTGGCAATTATCCACTCAAAACCAGCAAACAAAAGCAGCAGAGAATACACAGAGGACCTTGCAAGGATGGGGTCTGGATTAGAATCGATGTGGAGATCAAAAGTTGAAGCCTTGGAAACTGAAGTTCTGCAATTGCGCCAAAAACTTCTTCTGCGTAGGATTTATTCAGAATCAGTAAAGGGAGGTAAGTGTATGAAATTACCTTTTGGCATTTTATCTGTGCTTCAAAATTATTTAGAAATTTATTGCCAAAGTGCCAGTTGTTCATTTTTATAAAATTAGACTCTTTTTTTCCCCCCTGTGAATATATTTACTGCTTCTGGTTATGCATTAAATGTTTATTGATTGTTTCTAACAAATGGGGCCACATTAGACATAAATCTAAAATTGGAAAAATGAAAATAGACTAGATGTTAAGGCAGCAATGTTATAAGCATATATGTATAGAATAAACATCTCATTGCACATATCAGTAATACTATTATTTTACCATGTGTTTTATGTTGGTTTTATAACTCATATATCAAGCATTAGCTCTAGACAAGGCAGATGGTAGATATGTTGGTAACTCACAAGGCACCAAAGGAGGTGTTATCTTTGCCATTCACAACTTAAAGCCTAGCAGAAGAAATGGACCTATTAACCCAGTTGTGATAAAGGGTATAGAAGAGATACTGGCTCAGAGGAAGAAACAATTCTACCAGGCTTCTGAAGGCATAGATCTCGCCTTCAGGCATCTCTCAGTTACTCAAAGAAATTATCACAGTGCATGTATCAGGAGACAAATACATGAGGAAAAGGTTCATCAGTGGAAACTGCCAGCATTACATTTCAAGCATTAGCTCTAGACAAGGCATGTGGCAGATGCGTTGATAACTCACAAAGGTGAGGTTATAATACAAGGTGGCGGAAAAAGAGAGAAAGGAGAATTGGGATTAGATTCGCGTGGATTTTAAATCTCTGTTCCCTGTCATTAACCTGACAGCACAATTTATGGTATACACAGAAACATTAGGAGATATGAAGGGAGCGATATTAATGCTGAAAATAAGACAACAGACCGAAACATAGGACTCATTTGCACAAAATGGACATGCAGTCACTTGTTCATTGGGAGTCATGCTGGGACTGAGAAGCATAATCTTAATTCTTAAAGATGTTACTCATTAATTTTCTGTTGTCAGAATCTTCTCTGGCTCTCTGTTATGACTCTCATTAGACATAGGCTACTGATTGTGGCTCAGGATGCCATGAATGATTTCACTTCTTCCTCATCACACAAATGCTTCCCCCTTGTAACACCTCCCACCGCCTGGATTACCACCTGGATTTGCTTCTAGCCTGAGAGGGCTGTTTCCTCAAGCCTTTGTTCTCACTCTTTGTAGCTGAGAGCTTTCTGCCCTAGAGGTCAAAATCTAAATGGCACCTCCTTAGGGACTAAACACTGTAGCACTGTAGCACTGTGGTACTGTTGTTCATGATTTGCTCGAGTGGGCACCAGTAATGTCTCCATTGTTACTGTTTTTGGCATATCGGATATGCCACGTGTAGCTTGCCAGGCTCTGCTGTGTGGGTGGGATACTCTCGGTAGCTTGCCGGGCTCTCCAAGAGGGACATAGGAATCGAACCCAGGTCAGCTGCGTGCAAGGCAAATGCCCTACCTGCTGTGCTATTGCTCCAGTAAACAAATATATATAATGCTCCCTCCAGTTTGGTTATCTTTTCCTCATCCACCCCCTTGTAGATTCTTAATATATTTATTTACTTGGTTGCTCTGTTATTGCCTGCCAACCAAGAAATAACCAGGGTGAAATTTGATTAGAAGTTACATTTTAGAGAAGAGGAATCATGATTTAAGTGTGTTGACAAGGGGCACTTCCATCAGGGGCAGGGCACGGGGAACCTTTAAAACATCATGTAGGAAGATGATTGGAGCTTAGGTCATTTGTGGTGAAACTTTTGAATTGGTCCTTAAGTCCAGGTGTCTTTCTCTGATTAGTGACAGAAGTCTTCAGAAAAAAGGCTGCAGTGCAGAGGACTGCTGTGGCAAGGAGCAGGAGAATGTCTGGATCAGGTTGTTTATTTACACCCAGAACTCTCAAAGTCAGGCAAGAAGGAGCAAATGGAGTCTATTAGACTCAAAACATATTTGGTATTTTTTTTTTTTGCTTTTTGGGTCATACCTGGCGATGCACAGGGGTCACTCCTGGCTCTGCACTCAGGAATTACTCCTGGTGGTGCTCAGGAGACCATAAGGGATGCTGGGAATTGAACCCGGGTCAGCCGTGTGCAAGGCAAATGCCCTACCCGCTGTGCTATCACTCAAGCCCCAAGATTTGGTATTCTTAAACTGGTCGAAGTTTGCTCAGTAAAGAGTCTGTGTTTACCACCTTTTATTCACCACTTTTCCAGTGGCCTGACTTTCTGAGGGCACTCAGACATACTCTCATCAAGGAGAGTGGAGCATCGAATATGTTTAGCTGTAGCCATGATTAGAGATAAGGAGACCAGTTATAAAAGTGACTATCAAAGCCTATATTAAATGAGATGGGACTTATGAATATTAAAACTAAGAGGAGGTCAGACATGAATGATTTCACAGCAGACATTTTAAGCATTCGTGATTTCAGAGCATGATTGAAGGGGATAAGATCCAATTAGAATAATTGAGGTTTCCAGGCCTAGTTTATTGAATTGATTCTAGTGCCTTGAATCTAGATAGTGAACTTAGAACCAAGCTTATTAGATATAAAGTTTAGTCAATGTTTGTGTGAGGAGAGGCTAATCCTTAAACATATAAGAATAACCTAGAAGGAAGGTGAAGTATGATTTTAAAACTCTTAAGTGGATCACCAGGTAAATACAGGCATAGCTTTAGGATTTATTGTAGCACTCTGGCACTGTCATCATGTTCATCGATTTGCTCGAGTGGGCACCAGTAATGCCTCTATTGTGAGACTTGTTGTTACTGTTTTTGGCATATTGAATATGCCATAGGTGGCTTGCCAGGCTCTGCTGTGCGGGTGAGATACTGTCGGTAGCTTGCTGGGCTCTCCAAGAGGACTGGAGGAATCAAACCTGGGTCGACCACATGCAAGGCAAACGCCCTACCTGCTGTGCTATTTAAATATTAGTTGAAGCTAGTTAGTCCAGCTGTAGGTGGGGCTAAAGCAGAATAGAGTTTTTGAGCGAAGGCTGTGTTGGGGTGGTTGTGTAGATTCTAACATTCTAGGGTAGCAAGAGGAAAAGGGACCATAAAATTAGGAAGGGTACACACATAGTGTTGTGGGAAGTAGGGTGTCACTAACTTTAATTGGGGGGGATTTCCAAGAAAATGCACAAACCAATAAGCCTGATATTACTTAAAATATCATTATCAATGTGAGCAAGAAAGTGTTAGATGATTTATAACCCCATTTTAGTCTCTTGAGTCTTCCAAGTAATGGCCTCTTTAGTATACCCAAACATGACAAACATCATAAATTATTTCTGTGCAGAAAGCTGATATAATAGTCCTCATGTAAAACTTTCCAGTAATCATAAATTGTGACCATGGTGAAGATTCATGATACTAAAATTGTTGTTTACCAGCAAGAGTCTCGTTTATAGCTTTTTCAGGATGCTCAGTTTGTTTGGATTGTGACTGTGCCCACCAGTGAGAGTTTAGGTGATAAGTTGTTCTTACACTGCAAACTTTCACTTACTGTGCCTTTGAGAAAATTTTCAAATATCTTATAATTAAAATCAGTTTTACTCACAGCAGGAGTGCAGGTAAAAGCGTTGCAGAGCAGATGTTTGAAAGTAATCTATCTATCCATCTGTTAGCTTAAACTTGAAAAATGAGGAGTTAATAGGTAGATTCAGATAAATAGCAGTACTATTAAAGGAGAAAGAGTAAAAACTCAGAAAGTGAGTTATTAGATTGATAGGAAGATAAAGGAAATGCAGCTATGACTTATAAAAGTATGCTTAGGAAGACTGATTTAATGCCTGCTCCAAGAAAATGCCATACCTGAACAATGAAAACTCTATTTTAGATATATTAATGTCATTAAACATTCCTTTTTATAATTTTTAGGATTACTGTGCCTGTGAACCTATTTTCTAGATGTTAGAGACAGTGGGGCCTCAATAAATGTTAAATTAAATGATTATTGACATTGAGAGACTGGGGAACTTAATTTATAGCATCAACTGTCCATTGAAGCACTGAGTAATCCAGAATTAAAGCAGAGTTAACGTGACGGTAAACAAATAAGAAGGAATGATATGGTTTCCATAGCATTTTAGGATCTCAGCTGTTTTTTCATTCTGATTTACGTTTCTAGAGTTTCTAAAAGAGAAATATGCTTCCTTTTTGTAACTTGTAAGAGACAAAAAATTCAAAGAGGGTATTATAAGTACTTAGAATTGCTCCACCTTTTAATTTTGTTTAAAATGGGGGAGGAAAGAAAGAAGGCAAGGATGGAGAAAGGGAGAAAGCATCAAGAATCATAGACAACTAATGTCACATTTCTCAAAAATTTTGGGGTCATGTGTGGCAGACATTATCCAAAGTCATCTGCTCGGGAATCAGCTCCTTTTTTTCTTACTACAGCACTCCATTTTTGTTTTGGTTGAAATGTACTTGTTTATAGTGGGTTAATCCATCGAAAGTTTAGATTTTCTTTGATAGTATTCAGAGATTTGGCAGAACTGAATCAAAACAAAAAAAAAATCTGAATCACCTTTTGTTTGTTTAGGACTTACTCCTGGCTTTGCCTTTGCTCAGGGATTACTTCCGGAGGGCTTGGGGGACCTTATGGGGTGCTGGGGATTGAACCTGGGTAGGCTGTATGCAAGAGAAGTGACCTGTCTTCTGTACTATTGCTCTGACCCCAATCTCTTGAGTTCTCATTAAATATATACCTTTTCATATAAAGAGATGAGACCCAATCAAGAGTGATTAAATTTGTTTGGCTAACTTCAGCCACCTTATTTGCTATATGGGACTCTCCCTAATACGATGGAGCTGTGCCTGGAATGACGGTAGCCATTTGGTACCCGTGAGGCAGTGCTGGAAAATCAGTGCCAGCGTGTTCAGGACAGTGAGGTTTGAGGGCCGGAGGAGTTTGGGTCTTTCTTGGAACTGCTGAGAAGGCAAAGTGACTGTAGATTTATCTTACTATGAATTGTATTTTTTGCTTTATTTTGTTTCACAGGAGGGCACCCAGTGATTCTTGGGGCTCGTACCTGGCTCTGTGCTAGGGATCACTCCTGGTGGTGCTGGGGATTAACTAGTCTTGGTCACAGGCAAGGCCGGCACCTCTATTCCTGTTCTATCCGTCAGCTTCCACCAGCTCCTTTATTATAATCATTAAAAAGGTGGGGCTGGAGTGACAGTACAGCAGGTAGGGCATTTGCCTGCATGTGGCTGACCCGGGTTCGATTCCCAGCATTCCATATGGTCTCCTGAGCACTGCCAGGAGTAATTCCTGAGTGTAGAGCCAGGAGTAACCCCTGTGCATCGCCAGGTGTGACTCAAAAAGCAAAAAAAAAATCAAAAACCAAGAAACAAAAACTTAAAAAGGGTGAAGAGGCTTAAATCACAACTATATATTTATTTCCCTGTAACTGAGTACATTCTGTGTCATGGAGTAGGTAAGTTAGAATACCTCTTTTTCTTCGAAGAATCCCCTTGACATTAGGGAAGAAAATGAGAAAGAACATCATTATAGTGTAGGACAACTGTCTGCTAAAGATGCCTCAGAATGTTAACAAGGGTTCTGTCTAGGTCTTGAGTAGATGTGAAGAGAGAAGCAGAACACAGAGACTCATGAAGGGGTGCTAGTGAGTGTTGGCATGGTGATCAGAGATTGAAGGGTGACTGGAGTAGGGACTTGTTAGTTGGATAAAATGTGCCAAATTGTGTGTGCATGAGAGAGAGAGAGAGAGAGAGAGAGACAGAGACAGAGACAGAGACCGACAGAGACTGAGACCGACAGAGACAGACAGAGAGAAGAGACAGAGATAGAGACAGAGACAGAGAGACAGCAACGGAGAGAGGAGAGAAGAGACAGAGAGTGGTGCAAGGGAGGGGAGAGAAGAAGGGAGGAGAGGAGAGTAGAGGGAGCAAAGGAAGAGAAAAGGGAGGGGATGGTGGGAGGGGAAGAGAGGAGGGAGGCTGGGATCCTGAGAGTTGCTTCTATACAAAATTAAGCATGCACTGGAGGGAAGTAGATGAATGAAGTGTCAGGTATTTGCTTTGCCCTCCTACAATTTTTGCATACTCCATGCCTTTACGAAGGATCCACACAGTTGGATGAGCAGCTGGCTGAAGCGAAGGCAAAAATTAAATCAGCTTAGTTTCTTGATGTATGCCTCCACTTAGTAAGTGTTTACTGATCACAGATCTCATGTGTAAAGTGCTTGGGCTGGGTGGGGTGGTGGGCAGAGCAGCACTACTAGCAGTACTAGGAGCCAGGAAGAACTTGACTCTTCTGTTCGGGCTTCTGGATATTAACTCTCCTGGTTTTCGCAGGTGGAGCCAGGTGTCTCCTTCTAGACTCCCAGGATACTCCAAGGGGTAAAAATCATATAGATGAGGGCACAAGAGTAGGGGGGTTGGCAGGTAAGATAGGGGGCATCGGAAGGAAACGAAGTTAGAAAGGAGCCTTGAATTCACAATGATTTCCAGTGTTACCCCCATACATTTTTAAGTAGAGACCTGAACAAGCAATGAAGAAAATGTGTGTGGCTTGGGAGGAAAATAGTGGAGAAACACTAACTCACGATTTAGGAGCGTCCTACCCTTGCAGCTGACAGTACTGAAGTTTGTCTACCTGGTGTCTCTTTTTTGCTGATTAATCACTGGAGGTCAGATCCTTATTTCCTTGCTTCTCCCAGCTCTACTTCTCACCGGGTGTAAGTTGGATTCAGAAGAAGAATTTTAGGGAGGTGGGTGTTGAAGGGGCATCAGAGCTGTGATGAACAGCCCGTGAGAGCCCTGCCACAGTCTGGAGCCTGGCTTCAGTTTTAACTACCACGTCTTATAGTCTGGGCTCTCTGAGCTTCTGTCTCTGTCTCATGACTTCCTTTGTCTCACCCTGCCCCAGACCACACACCTATGGCACCTCACGAGTAACTGACTTGCTGACACAGTGTGGATCTCAGCATGTATATATTGCATATTCACTGCTTTTCAGGTGCTGAAAGAGCATGGGAAGTCAATGTATAAGCATTTCCTCTTTAATTTTTATTTATACTACCAGTATAGTCATGTTGAATGATGGAAACTTAAGACTGCACTTGATTTTCAGCATACATGCATAGTACAACATATATTCACTGTGACTCCAATAAAAGGCTCCCAAAATACTAAAAAAAGTAAATTTGTACTTATACCATAGATATGCTTATGTGCTTGTTGGTACTCATCATATAAAAATTGACCTAATATTTTGATACCTGAGACCATCAACATGCAAAAATGTAAGGTTGAGGTGAAAAAAATTGCTCTGGGCATTAACTGTCTTTAATTAGGACATGGCAATCATTTAGAAATATAAGCACCACAGTTGTACAGTTTACTATATAATCCTTGATATTTTAGCAGGATCTGGCTTTGGATCGGTGTGGGAGATAAAGAGAAGGAAGGACCAAACAGATCCTGTCACTGGGTCCTGGCCATCATAGTGGGCTGAGGTGAGGGCAGGCAGGCCTTTCACAGCGTGTGGGGTCCTCTAGAAGGAAATCAATCTTCCCAAATCTCTTCTTCTAACCAGCTCTGAATTTCACTGCAGGGTACAACCATCTCTTTTACCCTTTGTGATAATTCCCAGGTGATGCTTATGCTGTTGGTGTCAAAAGCACCACTTTTAGATTAAGGAACTCTGGACTATTGGAGTGGGGGTAGTTTCCTCTTGAGGAAAAGGTGAGAAACATAGGTTGCCAGGGGAGGTCCGGACGCTGAGAAAGAGCTCTCTGTTGTCAAGATAGGAACTGCAAATTGCACGTTGGTTCTATGGACGCAGGGGGTAGAGGGAAGCGGGAGACAGGAAAGGAGAGGAAGGTGATGTAATCTCAGGAACCAAAACCTAGAAGAAATCCAGAATGTCAGTAGAGCAACTAGTCTTGGACTTCAGGTAGCAGCTGCTATCTCATGATATACTTCTGAAGATGACTTTTATTCTTGCTTTTACTGAGTTAATTTCTTGCAATTCTTTTTAATTCATTCCCCACCCCCACCCCAGCTCTTCCTACAGTGTCACTTTTTTAAACTTGCCCCACTCCTGTTTCTTTTTTCAAACCACCTTCCAATGTTCTTTGTCGGACTTATTTCCTTGCTATTGAAACTCGAAAATATACTCACGTCTTGTCTTGATGTTGATTTAACAGAAAGGAAAAGAAAAGAAAAGAAAGGTGTGTGGTAGCTTGTCTTAAGTTTTAAGTGCATCTCGAATAGAGTGGGATTCCTGTGGAATTCTAGAACATTTCTGTACTTTAAGGTGTTTTCTTAGATCAGTGGTTCTCAAAGTGTGGTTCCCCGGTTCGGCTGGCTCAGCATCTTACTGGAATTGTCAAAAGTGCGGTTTTCAGATTCTCTGCCTTCCTCGGCTTGATTGGAAATGTTGGGGGAGGCTCTAGCAGCCAGTCACCTCCAGGTGATTCTAATGAAACCAGAAGTTTTAGAACCACAGGTTTGAAAAAAATAAGGTAAATCTAGAAATCTAGTCTGGCCTCTCCATAAAGGGGGCCACTATGAACCTATTTATGCTCTATCAGAACCTTCTACTGATACATCAAGATGAACTGGTGGGTGAATCTCCCAAAGACCCCTGTGTTTTCCAGATAAGGAGTAACAACCTTTCACCCCTGGGGTTGGGAAGAGGGGGCAGGCAAGAATAATGACATTGATGTAGGCATTTAGTTAGTCAGAGAAGGGTCCCTGTGACAATGGAATTCCTAGGAAGTAGTAAATCTAATAGGACCAAAGCTGCAAACAGAGGAACCAAGGCCTATAAGACCCCAACCTGGAGCCAGTAACAGACCCAGAGAAGGCTGGGGCCCCCCGTTCAAGGAAGCTCCAGCTGGAACAAAAGGCCAGGAGAGGAATTTCGAAGATGACCATCTACCATTCAACTGCCTTGGCAACTGCCTTAGCAACAGACTTCTACCTGGGCATTTTACCATGTGGGGGCAGGTTGGAAAAACCTTATAAAAGCCACTTTGAACAATGGAAGGTCACACATATGCTGCCCGAGTTCGTGTGCTGCTTGTGCCCATGTGGCCGAGCACATGTGTTACCTGATCTCCCCTCTTGAGATGTGGACTTTCATGCTCCCCTATCTAATGTTGAGATGCTCTCCCCACCTTTGGAGAAGCCCGCATTCTCTCTTGAGCGTGTTTTACTCTCTCTCTCTCCCTTTGTTCTCTCTCCTTACCCTTCTTAAACCTCCATATTATATAGTATCTCGCCCACACGGCAGAGCTTGGCAAGCTACCTGTGGCGTATTCAATATGCCAAAAACAGTAACAAGTTTTACAATAGAGATGTTACTGGTGCCCTCTCTAGCAAATCGATGAACAATGAGATGAAAGTGATACAGTGATATATATATGTATATATATACACACATATAGATAAATGTATATATATTTATTTATTTTGCTGCTCTTCTACTCCTGAAATTCTTTTCTGCAAGGCAACCTGGTAACCCTGCATAAGGCCAAGGACTGAGTTTTCCTTTTCTGCAAAGAGCAAACGCTCCCACAACCTGGTGGAGGTGGTGGGTCTCTGGCCCATGCTGCATCAGGGCTCATCAAAGATTTGATGAGTTCTAGTCTTCCCAGGAGCTGGAGTGATAGTACAGTGGGTAGGGTGTTTGCCTTGCACGCAGCTGACCTGGGTTTGACTTCTCCGTCCCTCTTGGAGAGCCTGGCAAGCTACCGAGAGTATCCGGCCCACACGGCAGCGCCCGGCAGGCTACCAGTGGCATATTCTATATGCCAAAAACAGTAACAACAAGTCTCACAATGGAAACGTTACTGGTGTCCACTTGAGCAAATCGATGAACAACAGGATGAGAGTGCTACAGTGCTACAGTTTTCCCAGCCAGTTCTGGGTAGCAGAGGTAGGTAGGAAGAAAGTGATCATCTCTCCCTCTCTGCCTCAGATAAGCCACCTGTGGTGGTGCCTTTGTAAGGCCACTTGGCTCATGCCTGACCCTGAAAAATTTCTTCCCCTTCAGAACCCCTGAAAGATGTCTTCACAGTATTTTTTAACCTCATTTCAAAGAATTAAAATGTTTCATGTAGCACCTGATGGAGCTGAGGCAGGTAGTTGCAATGAAAGCAAATTAACAAGTGAAAAGTAACATTAACTTGGCCCTAACACATGAATTGTTCCTTGTTGCCCAATGAAACACCTGTTTGCTTACCAGCCTAGAGCTAATCTGTCTTTTTCTAGGAGAACTGCTTTCTTACTTTTTTATCCTTCTCCTTCTCTTGGCCTTTAGTCTTTACTGTCTTTACTTCCCTATTTTTGCCTCGGAAGCACTCATTTATACAGTCATAGATTCTGAATATTTGCCATGTTTTCTGATATATAAAATATGCAGTTTTATAACGCATATTCCCCCTTCCTCTTTTCTGTCCGCAGAGGAAAACATCCCAATTCTCACATGTATCTTAAGTAGAATCTTTTTTTTTTTTTTTGGTCACACTCAGCAGTAACTTAAGCTATGTTCAGGGGTCACTTGTGGCAATTCTTGGGGAACCCTCTGCAGTGCAGGAATTTAAACTGGAGTCAGCCACATGCAAAGCGAACACCTGAAACTTTGTCCTATATCTCCATCCACATTTCAAGTAATTTTAAGGACCTCCTCCAGGAGAAAGTTTTGGGTATGAACTGCAGCATAAAGCATACTGGAAACAGTTGGAAAATTTCAATTTGGATTGTATAGCAATCCTAAACAAATATATACGCAGATCATCTAAAAAAGGAATATCTTGCAGAAAATAAATGCCAGTATCTTGCAGGCATAAGCAAAACTGTTTACTCATGATGTATCCTATCACGTGTGTGGATATGTGAACATGCATGTCTTATATCTGGGCTGTACTGAGATATAGAAATTAAAATAGCTAAGTTTGAAATAAAATATATTTTAGTGAGTTCCTCAGAATATGGAGATAAAAACAAAACACATACACACACATACACACACACACACACACGCAAGTACCACAAAACTGAGCTGCACAAGGTAGACTTTGCATGTCTTGCACTGGAGGTTCCAGCACCCCCTGTGATGGGGTGATAGCAGCCTTACTGGGTGGGAAGTCTGTATACTTGCAGAGAGGTCTTTGCAGTTGAAGCTCCTCTTAGAGAAGTATCAGTCATGTGGCTTTTGAAATTTGAATGGCTTGTAAGCATTCTTAGAGTTGGATGGCAAATGAACTGCACGGAGAATGCCTCTGCTGTGGGTTCTGTGTAGTGTGAAGGAGACCTTGAGGTCATGAGCTGCTCTCAGCCACTCAACAAACCCAGTGTCTCACACAATCAATTACCTTTGAGTAAGAGAGTGGTCATTTTTTTCTTGCTTTCGCTGTCTCCTCAGTCTCTGGAAGTCAAAGAGAAATACTGCTAATATGTCTTATAATACCGTCTGAGTCGTCTGCTGATTTGTGTTTTGAAATAAATAAGAAAAAAGATTGCTTCCAGAGAAAGTTGGTTTATATGTTTTCCCAAGCCCTGCTTTAAAAATATCTCATTACTATTTTAATTAATCACACAAAGAACAAAGCTTGCACCTCCCATGGTGCTTGATTCAGTGGGATCTTACATACTGTGGATTTTCAAAGATGTTTCTGGGATTGATGTTTAAATTACTGTCTAGGATTAGGCCAGTTAATAGTTCTGCAGAAATAATTTTCATGAGATAAAGTTGGATTTTCCATATAAAATGTAATTTTACATACACAATGTGAACATTTTACATCATTTTGACAAATGACCACTTGGTGGAAAAGAAAAAGTTTAAATAATTTGATGCTTTTGCATTTTAATGTATTGGAGTTTTTCTATCAGTAAAATAGAATATACAAAGATTAGGCATCTTTCCTTCCTCCCTTTGTTACTCTAATAACAAGTACCTTCCCTACCTGGACGTTCCTGTAATTTCTGTTGTAAGATGGCATTTTGGGGGATGGGATGACCTTATTCTTACCTCGTCATACAAATTTCATGAAATTTTGCTTATTTTAACACTGAACCTTATTTTAATAATGGCGACTTTAATAGCTTTCGAGTTATTTTTACCTGTGTATTTTATTGGTATTTGTCCTCATCTGATTATTTTTTATTATGTGAACCACATGATGTCTCATATTATTTGTAATTTCCAAGCAGTAGTCAGTTCAAAGTGGGCCAAGTCCATGTTGGTGGGCCACTGGGTGTGGCTGTGCTGCTCCTGGGTGTCTGAGAAACCCAGCAGCACAGTAGTCTGAACCCAGAAGCTCTGCCTGCATCGTCTGAGCTTCTCTGGTTCTGTGCAGTTCCCAGGCTTTGGCATCTGTCATGGTAAACACAGTGACCTCAGACTGAGCCATTTTCTTACCTCTTTAACAGGAAACATCACACTGAATTGCCTCTGGCCTCTATGAAAATGAGAAGTGCCATTAGACATATTTGTGATTTATAGATTTTTATTTTTGCACTTTTATTTTTGTTTTTTAGATCACACCCATCGATGCACAGGGGTTACTCCTGGCTGTACTCTCAGGAATTACTCCTAGTCGTGCTCAGGGGACCATATGGGATACTGGGAATCAAAACCCGGTTGGCTGTGTGCAAGGCAAACGACCTACCTTCTGTGCTATTGCTCCAGCCCAATAGGTTTTTATTTTTTAAATGATTGTTCAAAAGCCTTTGTATCTTTACTATTGTAGACCTATGGTTGAAGTTCCAGACAGGATTCCCTATTAATAGGTATCTTAATGATCTGGATCGTTGTTAAAAATTCTGATAGCTCACAATTTTTGCACCAGAATCTCTGGAAATTGGAGAAACACATACGTTGTTTTTCATAGTTTGTAGGTTATTCCAAAAATTGACCAGGCCTGTGAAATACTGGTTTAAGGTGAACTTTTATATTCTGTTTTCAACTCAGGTGTTCTTAATGCCAGTTTTCATTACTGATCCCACCCAGTTTTAATCCTCTTCTATTCCTGTAGTTTTCCCTCTACTATGCCATGTTTCTGTTAGAGAGAAAACTTAGTTTCATATCCCTTTTTCTCTGATTGTGAGACTTGGGAGAGTGGATAAACTGGTGGGAGGTAAGGAGCAGTGGGTCTATAAGGTATCCTGGAGGAAAGGCGATTCAACTGTGTGCATATTTGCATGTGCTAGTGAAGTGCAGGCTTTGGAGTTGGGTTGTTGATATGGACCTCAGGCTTTTTGCTTCTTTTTTTTTTTTTTTGAGACTAGTGCACAGCTATGATCTACTGGTTCTACCTGCAGATTGTCACTATACACCTTATCTATTTTAAAAAATAGATAATTCTTTTACTTCTGCTCTTCCTTCTTAGTAACTTGCATATTATAGTCTATTCCTCATTGAAAAATTGTGATCTGCGGGGCTGGAGTGATAGCACAGTGGGTAGGGCGTTTGCCTTGCATGCGGCCGACCCGGGTTCGAATCCCAGCATCCCATATGGTCCCCTGAGCACTGCCAGGGGTAATTCCTGAGTGCATGAGCCAGGAATGACCCCTGTGCATTGCCGGGTGTGACCCAAAAAGCAAAAAAAAAAAAAAAAAAAGAAAAGAAAAAAGAAAAATTGTGATCTGCTTTTAAAATGAATCTTATTGTGGTTTTGGTAGAGTTACTATACTTTTCAGGGTCTTTAAATAGTTGTAATACTCAGAAGCCCATAATGTAGTTAGGATACTTTTTTATTTATTTATTTACTTTTTTTTTTTGCTTTTTTCGTTCACACCTGGCGGTGCACAGGGATTACTCCTGGCTCTGCACTCAGGAATTACCCCTGGCGGTGCTCAGAGGACTATATGGGATGCTGGGAATGGAACCTGGGTTGATCGGGTGCAAGGCAAATGCCCTACCACTGTGCTATCACTCCAGCTCCTAGGATACTTTTTAAAAAGGAGCAAGTATCATCGCTTCCAAATCAATTCTAATGCTACAGGGACTGTAGCTTTCTTTCTTTTTTTTTTTTTGTGGGGTCTTTGTTTGCTTTTGGTATTAGGGAGATATGAGCCTCATAGAAACTGTTTGGGAGAGTTTCTTTTTCTTCAGTTTCCTGGAAAAGCTTGAGAAGAACTGGCAATAGGTTCTCTTTAAATGTTTGAAAAAATTCGTTAGTGAATCCATCTGGACTAGGGCTTTTGTTTTTGGGAAGACTTTTGACTACAGTTTCAATTTCCTTGATATTAATGGATCTATTCAGGTATTCCAGATCTTATTGATTCAGCTTTGGGAGATAATAGGAATCCAGAAATTTATCCATTTCTTCTAGGTTCTCTTGTTTTGTGGCATACAGACTTTCAAAGTAGTCTCTGATGTTTTAAATTTCTTTGGTTTCTGTTTTGATGTCCCCCTTTTCATTTCTGATTCTGTTTATTGGGGTTCTCTCTTTCTCTTTGTGAGTCTTGCTAGTGTTTTATCAATCTTGTTTATTTTTATCAAGGAACCAGCTCTTGGTTTCACTGATCTTTCAGACTGTCTTGTGGATTTCCATGTGATTCATTTTGGCTCTAAGTTTTGTTCTTTCTTTCCTTTGGCCTGGTTTGGGCTTCTTTTGTTGGTCCGTTTCTAAGGTCTTGAGCTGTGAAGTCAAGTTTCTATGTAGGCCCTTTCTTCCTTCCTGAGGTATGCTTGCAGAGCTATAAATTTTCCCCTTAACACGGCTTTAGCTACGTCCATAGGTTCTGGTAACTCATGTCTTCATTCTCATTTGTTTCCAGGTATCTTTTGATTTCTTCTTTGATTTCCTTCCTAACCCACTCATTGTTCAACATTGAGTTGTTTAATTTCCAGGTGTTTGATTTGGTTCTCTATGTCTGTGCAGGATTGCAAGATTAACTTCTGTCTTCAGTGTATTGTGGTCTGAAAAGATAGTTGATACAATTTTTATCTTCCTGATTTTATTGAGGTATGTTTTGTGACCCAGCACATGGTCTATTTTGGAATATGTTCCGTGTGCACTGGAAAAAAATGTATATTATTTTTGGGGGATGCAAAGCCCTGTATAGATCTATTAGCCCTCTCTCTTCTATCTCTTCCTTCAAAGCCAGTGTTTACTTGCTGAGTTTTAATCTTGTTGATCTATCTAGAGGTGATAGGGCAGTGTTGAAGTCTCCAGCTACTATTCTGTTGTTAGCAATATCTTTGTTAAAATCTGTTAGCAGTTGCTTTAAATATTTAGCTGGTCCCTCATTAGATGCATATACATTAAGAAGTTTGATTTCTTCCTGCTGAACATATCACTTGATTAGTAAAAAAGGGCCTTCTCTGTCTTTTCTAATCTTTTTCAACCTGAAATCTGTGTTTTCAGATACTAGTATGGCCACCCCGGCTTTTTTGAGGGAGTTTTTGCTTGCAGGATTGTTTTCCGTTCTTTGACATTGAGTCTGTTTGCTCTGACTATTTAGATGTGTTTCTTGTAGGCAGCAGAATGTTGGGTTTATTCTGAATCCATTTTGCCACTCTGTGTCTCTTAATTAGTGCATTTAGACCATTGACATTTAGAGAGATTATTGTCATGGGGTTTTGTGTCATTGTTCTGTAGGGGTTTGTTGTGCTTGTAGGGGTTTTTCTTATCTTAGAGTAGCCTCTTAGTCCTTCTTTTAAGTTTGGGTTTGAGTCTATGAAATTGAAATTCCTCAGCTGTTGTTTTTCCATGAAATAGTGTATTGTTCCTTCAAGTCTGAGTGAGAGTTTAGCCAGATATAGCATTCTTGGTGAAGCATTCATTTCATTGAGTTTTTTTTTTTACTGTATCTGCCCATTGTCTTTGGGCTTGGAGGGTTTCCTCTGATAGGTTTGCTGTAAATCTAAGGGGTGTTCCTTTGTATGTGATTTCCTTCTATGACCTTGCTGCTTGCAGTACTGTGTCTCTATCCACTCTATCCGTGGCATCCATCATTCTGACTGTGATATGTCTTGGAGTCTTTTTATTAGGGTCTCTTAGCTGGCACCCTTTGGGCTCCTTGGAACTGGATGCCTGCATTCTTCAACTCTGGGAACTTCTCAGCAATGATATCTTTAACTGTGGCTTTTTCATTGGGGTTACCTCCCTGTCCTTCTGGTACTCTGATGATTCTTATGTTGTTCCTCTGGAGGTCATCCCCTAGGACTCTGATTTGCCTTAGAGCTATTTTGAGATCATTTGCTATTGTTTGTTGTTGCTTGTAAGCTTTCTGCAGCTCATCTTCAAGCTCACTGATTCTGTCTTCAGCTGTAGCCATTCTACTTTTGAGGACACCTACTGAGTTTTTTATTTCATCTACCGATTCATTTATTTATGTCACTTCTGTTTTTAGTTTTAAATTTTCATTTTTTTCTTTTTGGGTCACACCTGGTAATGCACAGGGGTTACTCCTGGCTCTATACTCAGGAATCACTCTGGCAGTTCTCAGAGGACCATATGGGATGGTGCGAATCCATCTTGAGTCATCGTGTGCAAGGTAAATGCCCTACCCGCTGTGCTATTGCTCCAGCCCCAGTAGTTTTGAAATTTCTGCTTTCATTTCTTCCTCTATCTTCTTGATGTTCATTAAAATAAATTCTCCTAAGCAAATGGAAAAGAGAAGAAAAAGCAAAAGCAAAGGAAGGATAGGAATCCTCTTATGGTAGGAAAGCAGGGTCTCTAAGCAGGATTCCCACAAAAGTGCTCCTTATGGCTGATCATAAGGGAAATGGAAATGAATACTATAGTGAGATACCCCTGCACACCTGTGAGATGACTCACATCAGCTGCCACAATAAGAGTAAGTGTAGGAGAGGTTGTTGAGGAAAGCCAGGAATTGTGCACTATTGGTAGGAATGGAACTTAGTGCAACCAGTTTGAAACGTGCTTTGAAGCATCCTTATGAAGCTGCACATAGATCAGACAGTGGTAAGGCACTTACCTTGAATGTGGCTGACTCGGGTTCAATCCCTGGCATCCCATTTGATTCTTTGATTCCACTAGGAGTTATCCTTTATATGTGTGTATACATAATATGATAATGCTTGTTGGAAATGACCACTCTGGACAAGAGCTAAGTGTTGAAAGTAGGTAAAGTGATATATACACGATAACTTTTCAGCATCTGTATTGAAAACTATAATGCCTAAAATGAGAGAGAGAGAGAGAGAGAGAGAGAGAGAGAGAGAGAGAGGAAATGATCCTGATATAGAGGCAGGCTGGGATGGAGGGTGGCTTGAGGGGTGGGAGGGAAACTGGGGACACTAGTACTAGGAAATGACACTGGTGGAGGAATGGGTCTTGGAACATTGTATGACTGAAACGTGATCATGAACAATTTTGTAATGCACTATCACGGTGATTCAATAAAAAATTAAAAATGTATATTTTATATATATTAGGGATATGTGTTGTATATAAAGGATATATTTATATATTGGGGTATGTATTAGGGATATGTATTATATATTATATAAGATACATATATATATTACACATATATATATGGGCTGGAACAAAATATCTATATATCTTGCTCCAGACACATTATAAGATACTGCTTTCCGGACACATTATAAGACACTTCCTACTCATTAGCACACCATATTTCGTATTTGTTGGAGTTCAGACAGTAGGCAACAAATCGTAGAGAGTAATACACACACACACACACACACACACACACACACACACACCCCTCTCTCAGAGAGCCTGGCTACCGAGAGTATCCTGCCCACACAGGCAGAGCCTGGCAAGCTACCCATGGCGTATTCGATATGCCAAAAACAATAATGATAGGTCTCATTACCTTGACCCTGAAAGAGCCTCCAATATTGGGAAAGATGAGTAAGGAGAGGCTGCTAAAATCTCAGGGCTGGGAGGAATAGAGATGTTACTAGTGCACACTCAAGTAAATTGACGAGCAATGGGATGACAGTGTGATTTTCTTGGTGGACCATCCCACTGTTTCTTTCATGTCCTCCATTAATTTACTGGATGTCTGTTCCACCATTACTTTGAGTTCATTGAACATCTTCAATATTTCATTTCTGAATTCTTTATCTGAGAGATCATATTTGTGGCTCCTGTTGGGGCTTCTGGAATCTTTTCTTCAGCCTCTCCTCGGGGAGGGGATTTTCGCTATTTCTTCATATTGTTATGGAATTATGAGGGTGGAACCTTCCACTTCTCTATCCCTGTTACCTCTTGCTGCGAGAGTGGATTCTGGAAGAGCTCAGTCAATGATGGTCGCCTTTTTCCCCTTCTAGAATATTTTCTTACTCTCAGTCACTCCTCCTGGTTTATGTGAGGCCTCTAGTGAAGTTCTGGAGGATATGCTCTTTATGCAATGGGCTTGTGAAGCTTCTTGTGTCCACTGATAGTTTTGGTGAAATTGGAATAGGCCAATGAACTGTTGGCCTATTGTCATTGAGGTGACCAGGGTGTACAGGGAATTTTTCATATAATTTGTTTATTAAATCTTAATACAACAGTTAGAAATATTTCTCAAACTATATTAGTTGATGCAGAGACATTTTCTGTTGCATGGTTGAGAAGTAAATATGTAATGAGGGAAATCTGCACGCAACTACATAGTGTATGCTCAAAATTATACTTAAAATATGTCAGAATGGTCTCAATTCATGGATTATTAATTTAATATTTTAATAACTTAACCAAGAGTTTTCATTATTAAGATTTATTAAATAGGATATTAACCTATTATATCATGTTTTTTATGTGTGTGATACAACCCAAAATTGTGGTAGAGGTGTTTGAATCCAGATCTAGGGGGTTGGTAGATGTCTCAGTTACAACTGTGGGGATATGATTTTTCTGTTGGTTCACTTAAAGAAAATAGATTTCCAGTGTGGTCAGCACTGACTATTTTGTTATTTCTGAGGAGGGGGCAGTGGGCAAGTAAGTTTGGGAGCCTTTGTATGTTTCATTGTACATGCTTTTTTCTTCCTACTGAAGAATTTTATAGTTACTGAAAGGAAGTAGCTGTTCATTTTTTTAATTTTATTTTTTATTTTTATTGAATCACTGTTAGATAGTTACAAGCTTTCATGTTTGGGTTATAATCACACAATGACCAAACACCCATCCCTCCACCAGTGCACTTTCCCTACCACCAATATCCCTGGTATACTCCCCCTTTCCCACCCTCCCCCTGCCTCCATGGCAGACAATATTCCCCATACTCTCTCTATACTTTTGGGCATTATGGCTTGCAACACAGACAGTGAGAGGTCATCATGTTTTGTCCATTATCTCCTTTTGGCACACATCTCCCATCTCGACTGATTCCTCCAGCCATCATTTTCTTAGTGATCCCTTCTCTATTCCACCTGCCTTCTCCCTTCCGCTCATGAAGCAGTCTTCCAGCTATGGGGCAATGAAATAAATGCCTCACCAAAAATACTTTACCCAGCTAGACTCTCATTCATAACAGAAGGAACAACACACAGTTTCACAAATAAATAACAGATCAGGAACTTCATAGACTTAAAATTATGGTTACAAGAACAACTGAATGGGCTACTTTAGGATGACAGGCCCCTCAAATACACCAAATTTCAGCAGAAAAATGGGACAAAGCCCCATAACAGTAATCTCTCTCAACGTCAATGGACTAAATGCACCAATTAAAAGACACAGAGTGGCAGGATGGATTAGAAAATTGAACCCAACATTCTGCTGCCTGCAAGAAAAACATCTCAACAGTCAGAGCGAACACAGGCTCAAAGTCAAAGACTGGAAAACAATCCTGCAGGCAAACAACTCCCATAAAAAAGCTGGGGTAGCCATCCTAGTATCAAAGCACAATGATTTCAGACTGAAGAAGGTCACAAGAGACAGTGAAGGTCATTTCTTATTGATAAAGGGATCTGTACAACAGGAAGAACTAACAATACTAAATATATATGCACCTAATGAGGGACCAACAAAGTACTTAAAATAACTGCCAATAGACTTGAAGAAAGACATCGATAGCAACACAATACTAGTGAGAGACTTCAACAGCACTTTATCACCTCTTGAGAGATCAACCAAACTCAAGCTTAGCAAGGACATACTTCATCTGAGGTAAGAAATGGAAGAAAGGGACTTAGATATATACAGGACACTTCATCCTCAAAAAGCTGAATACACATTCTTCTCAAGTGTGCATGGAACATTCCCCAAGATAGACCACATGCTGCTCATTTTTATGATGCTGAAATGATGGTATTTTGTTTGTTTTATTTTGGGAGCCATAATTGGTGGTGCAGTATGGATATCGGGGGTTATCCCAGGTGGGTTGTGTGGGAGGAAAGCATCCTGCCCTCTGTACGGTCACTCTGCCCAGATGTATTTGTTTCTAAAAGATACCTTGGGAGTAAAGGAAGTGATGTGATTGTAGCACCCATTCTGACAACATATTTGAATAAGGATAAACTATGATACCTATAACATTATTTTTCAAATTCATTTAAATACTCTATGATTCTCAGTAAGGTTCAGTACTCAATAGGTACTCAATGACTAAGAGTAAATAGAAAAAGGGCAAACAAATAAGAGATTATTGATGTAAAGGGGGTTGTTGAAGGTACTTAGAAATAGCATATTAAAGTGTTGGTTTGGGGATTAGGGGAATTTGGATTTGATTTTGTTTCACCAATATGAGTGATGAGCTTTCTGGAAAATTATTTACTTCCCATGAGACTCAACTTTCCTCCTTTGTGAAATGATGATTGTGATGAGAAGCACTGTTGTTGGGATTTACTGGGAGAATGTGTTTGGTACCAAACACATTTCTGATACTTAGACAAAATATAAATTTTATTTTTTTAATTTTTAAAAAATTTTTATTATTTTTTAATTTATTTATTTTTAATTAGTGAATCACCATGAGGGTACAGTTACAGATTTATACATTTTTGTGCTCATGTTTCCCCCATACAAAGTTTGAGAACCCATCCCTTCACCAGTGCCCATTCTCCACCACCGGTACACCCAACATCCCTCCTACCCTCCCCAATCCCATCTCCCTCGACCCCACCCTGCCACTGTGGCAGGGCATTTCCTTTTGTTCTCTCTCTCATTAGGTGTTGTGGTTCGCAATAGTGGTGTTGAGTGGCCACTGTGTTCAGTCTCTAGACCACATTCAGCCCGCATCACCCTTCCCCCACATGGCCTCCAACCACATTATACTTGGTGATCCCTTCTCTGAGTTGCCCTCTCCCCAGAATGTGAGGCCAGCATCCAAGCCATGGAGTCAACCTCCTGGTACTTATTTCTACTATTCTTCTATTCTTGAGTATTAGTCTCCTACTCTGTTATTCTATATTCCACAGATAAGTGCAATCTTTCTATGCCTGTCTCTCTCTTTCTGACTCATTTCACTTAGCATGATACTTTCCATGCCGATCCACTTATACGCAAATTTCATGACCTCCTTTTTTCTAACAGCTGCATAGTATTCCATTGTATAGATGTACCAAAGTTTCTTCAACCAATCATCTGTTCTAGGGCACTCCGGTTTTTTCCAGATTCTGGCTATTGTAAACAGTGCTGCAATGAACATATAAGTGCAGATGTCATTTCGAGCTATACATTTTAGCTTCTCTGGGATACATTCCCAGCAGTGGTATTGCTGGGTCAAATGGGAGTTCAACCTCTTGTTTTTTGAGAATCGTCCATATTGTTTTCCAAAAGGGCTGAACCAGTCGGCATTCCACCAGCAGTGTAGAAGGGTCTCTTTCTCCCCACATCCTCTCCAGCGGTTGCTTTTCTTCTTTTGGATGTGTGCTAGTTTCTGTGGTGTGAGGTGGTAACTTGTGGTTGTTTTGATCTGCATCTCCCTGATGATTAGTGATGTAGAGCACTTTTTTATGTGCCTTTTGGCCATTTGTATCTCTTCCTTGGGAAAGTTTCTGTTCATTTCTTCACCCCATTTTCTGATGGGGTTGGATGTTTTCTTCTTGTAGAGTTCAACCAGTGCTTTATATACCATTGATATCAACCCCTTATCTGATGGGTATTGTGTGAATATCCTTTCCCATTCTGTAGATAGTCTTTGTATTCTGGTCACTGTATCTTTTGCAGTGCAGAAGCTTTTTAGTTTAATGTAGCCCCATCTGTTGATCTCTGCTTCTACTAGATTGCTTAGTTCCGTGTCATCTTTGAAGATACCTTTATCTTCAGTATCGTGGAGGGTTTTGCCGACCTTGTCTTCGATGAACCTTATGGTTTGTGGTCTGATGTTGAGGTCTTTAATCAATTTTGATCTGACTTTTGTGCATGGTGACAGGTCGAGGTCTAAGCCCATTCTTTCGCATGTGATTGTCCAGTTGTGCCAGCACCATTTGTTAAAGAGGCTTTCCTTGCTCCACTTCACATCTCTTGATCCCTTATCAAAGATTAGATAATCATACATATGGGGTTGTGTGTAGGGATATTCCACCCTGTTCCATTGGTCTGAGGCTCTGCCTTTGTTCCAGTACCATGCTGTTTTAATTGTTACTGCTTTGTAATAAAGTTTGAGGTTGGGGAGGGTGATGCCTCCCATCGTCTTTTTCCCAAGAATGTTTTAGCTATCCGTGGGTGTTTGTTGTTCCATATGAATTTTAGGATTGCTCGATCCATTTCTTTGAAGAATGTCATGGGTATCCTTATAGGGATTGCGTTGAATCTGTATAATGCTTTGGGGAGTATTGCCATTTTGACAACATTGATTCTCCTATCCAAGAGCAGGGTATATGTTTCCATTTCCTCATGTCCTCTTTTATTTCATGGAGTAGTGTTTTATAGTTTTCTTTGTAGAGGTCTTTTACTTCCTTGGTTAAGCTGATTCCGAGGTACTTGATTTTCTGGGGCACGATTGTGAATGGGATTGCTTTTTTCATGTCCCTTTTCTCTGCCTCATTGTTTGCATATAGAAAGGCCATGGATTTGGGGGTATTGATTTTGTAGCCTGCGACTTTACTGTATAAGTCTATTGTTTCTAAGAGTTTCTTAGTAGAGGCTTTAGGCTTCTCTAGATATAGTATCATATCATCTGCAAATAGTGAGAGTTTGATTTCTTCCTTTCCTATCTGGATGCCCTTAATCTCTTTTTCTTGTCTAATAGCTATCGTAAGTACTTCCAGTACTATACTGAAGAGAAGTGGTGAGAGTGGGCATTCTTGTCTTGTACCTGATCTTAGAGGAAAGGCCCTTAGTTTTTCCCCGTTGAGGATAATGATTGTCGTAGGCTTGTGTTAGATGGCTTCGACTATCTTGAGGAAAGTTCCTCCAAACCCCATTTTGGTGAGGGTTTTCATCATGAAAGGATGTTGGATCTTGTCAAATGCTTTCTCTGCATCTATTGATATGATCATATGTTTTTTATCTTTACTTTTGTTAATATGATGGATTATGTTGATTGATTTCTGAATGTTAAACCATCCTTGAATCCCCGGGATGAAACCCACTTGGTCATGATGTATGATCTTTTTGATGAGTTGTTGGATCCGACTTGCTAATATTTTGTTGAGGATCTTCGCATCGGTGTTCATCAGGGATATTGGTCTATAATTTTCTTTCTCAGTGGTGTCGTTGTTTGCTTTTGGTATTAGGGAGATGTGTGCTTCATAGAAACTGTTTGGGAGAGTTCCTTTTTTTTTCAATTTTCTGGAAAAGTTTGAGGAGAACTGGCAACAGGTCTTCTTGAATTGTTTGGAAGAATTCACTGGTGAAACCATCTGGGCCTGGGCTTTTGTTTTTGGGGAGATTTTTGATCACAGTTTCAATTTCCTTAACATTGATGGGTCTATTCAGGTATTCCAAGTCTTCTTTGTTCAGTCTTGGGAGATTGTAGGAGTCAAGGAATTCATCCATTTCTTTTAGGTTCTCCTGTTTTGTGGCATATAGGCCTTCAAAGTAGTCTCTAATGATCTTTTGTATCTCACTGGTTTCTGTCATGATGTCCCCCTTTTCATTTCTGATTCGATTTAATAGGGCTCTCTCTCTTTCTTTGTGAGTCTTGTTAGCGGCTTATCAATCTTATTTATTTTCTCAAAGAACCAGCTCTTTGTTTCATTGGTCTTTCGGATTGTTTTTTTGGTTTCGATGTCATTAATTTCTGCTCTAATTTTTATTATTTCTTTCCTTCGGTCTGGTTTGGGTTCCTTTTTCTGGTCCTTTTCTAAGGTCTTGAGTCGTGAAGTCAAGCTATCTATGTGGGCCCTTTCTTCCTTCCTGAGGAATGCTTGGAGAGCTATAAATTTTCCCCTTAACATGGCTTTAGCTGCGTCCCATAGAATTTGGTAGCTCGTGTCTTCATTCTCATTTGTTTCTAAGTATCTTTTGACTTCTTCCTTGATTTCCTTCCTGACCCACTCATTGTTCAACATTTAATTGTTTAATTTCCAGGTGTTTGATTTGGTTCTCCGTGTCGGTGAGTGGTTAGCTTCTATCTTCAGCGCATCATGGTCTGAAAAGATGGGTGATACAATTTCTATTTTTCCTATTCTACTGAGGTATGTTCTGGGGCCCAGTACATGGTCTATTTTAGAAAATGATCCATGTGCACTGGAAAAGAATGTGTATTCTTTCTTTTTGGGGTGTAAAGCCCTGTATAGGTTTATTAGGCCTCTCTCTTCAATTTCTTCTTTCAGAGTCAGTGTTTCCTTGTTGAGTTTTGTTCTTGTCGATCTATCTAATGGCGGTAAGGCCATATTGAAGTCTCCGACTACTCTTGTGCTGTTAGTGATGTCCTCTTTGAAGTCTGTTAGGAGTTGTTTTAAGTATTTAGCCAGTCATTCATTAGGAGCGTATACGTTTAAGAGTGTGATTTCTTCTTGTTGTACATATCCCTTGATAAATAGAAAATGACTTCGCTGTCCCTTCTAATCTTTTTCGACCTGAAGTCTATGTTGTCGGATACCAGGATGGCCACTCCAGCTTTAAGGGAGTTGTTTGCTTGCAGGATTGTTTTCCATCCTTTGACTTTGAATCTACGTTTACTCTGTTTGTTCAGGTGTGTTTCTTGCAGGCAGCAGAATGTTGGGTTTAACTTCTGGATCCATTTTGCCACTCTGTGTCTCTTGATGGGTGCATTTAGGCCATTGACATTGAGAGAGATTATTGTGATGGGGTTTTGTGTCATACTTCTGTGGTATTTGTTGTTTTATGGGGCTCCTCCTTGTTTTACAGTAGCTCCTTTAGACCTTCTTTCAAGTTTGGTTTTGAGTCTATGAAGTTCCTGAGCTGTTGTTTATCCGAGAAATAGTGTATGGTTCCTTCAAGTTTGAGAGTTTAGCCAGATAAAGTATTCATGGTGAGGCATTGATTTTGTTGAGTTTTTTCACTATGTCCCACCATTGTCTTCGGGCTCGGAGGGTTTCCTCTGACAGGTCTGCTGTAAATCTTAGGGGTGCTCCTTCGTATGTGATTTCCTTCTTTGACCTTGCTGCTTGCAGAATTGTGTCTCTATCCATAGCATCCGTCATTCTGACTATGATATGCCAGGGAGTCTTTTTATTTGGGTCTCTTTTTGCAGGTACTCTTCGGACTCCTTGTATCTGGATGCCTGCCTTCTCCAGCTCTGGGAATTTCTTAGCAATGATGTCTTTGACTGTGTTTTTTTCATTGGGGTTACTTCCCTGTGGTTCTGGTAGTCCAATGATTCTTATGTTGTTCCTCTTGAAGTCATCCCCCAGGGCTCTGATTCACTCTATAGCCATTTTGAGGTCTTTAGCCATGATTTGTTGTTGTCTAAAAGATTTCTGCAGCTCATCTTCCAGGTTGCTGATTCTGTCTTCGGCTGTAGTCATTCTACTGTTGAGGGCATCTAGTGAGATTTTTAATTCATCTACCGATTCCTTTATTTGTGTGACTTCCGTTCGTAGGTTTAAAATTTCTGCTCTCATTTCTTCCTGCATTTTCTTGGTAGACCGTTTCAGTTCTTCATTCATCTCCTCCCTTAACTTATTGGATGTCTGTTCCATGGTTGCTTGTAATAGGTCGACTCTCCTCCAGATTTCCTCTCTGAATTGTTTGTCTGAGAGGTCGTAGATGTGAGTAGCCCCTGTTGATGTTTCTGGAATCTTTTCTTCTCCCTCTCTTTGTGGAGGGGATTTTCGCTGCTTCTTCATATTGTTACGGAAATATAGAATTGGAACTTTGTAGTTATCTATTCCTGTTCCCTCTTGCTGTGGAAAGGAGGGGCTCTGATTGTGCTAAACTTCGCTTATTCACTGACAGCTTTTTTAGTGTCAAACTAAGCTAATGGATATTTTGCATGAGTGGTTGAGATGGCTAAAGTGATTTTCAAAGAAATAGACAATAACTATTGTAGTGAGGTAACAAAGAATAACTGCAGCCGCGTTGGCGGCCGCTGCTCTGACAGGAGGCCACGCCCACTTTGAGACCACGCCCACTAAGATACAGGCCACTCCCCCAGTGTCTTCCTGTTAAAGTGCCAGGCGGGAAGACCTCAGGCGGCAGGAAGCGGGGGACGGGAGGACGTGGCCGTGGGTCTGTGACGGTACCTGGGAGGGCGGTTCGCAGTTAGGGAGCCAGATCAGGAGACGGGGCGCGCAGGACTCGGGGTGGGGCAGCTGCAGGGTCTCGGGGACTCCCGGCGGTGGGAAAATATAAATTTTACTTTCTTCCTTATTGACCTAGATAATTTGCTGGGAATTATCTTAAGAATATTTTTATTTAAGTAATTTTATCCTTCAGTTTATCTGCCAAGACTGTGCACTGCTTTAACAAATTATAAGGGTGGGAAAAATGGAGCAAAGGTGGAGTCTTAGTATGACTGTCTTCTTTCCAATAATAAAATTGTCATCATTGTAATGTTTTTAGTTCCATTCCAGTAGCAAAAGTGGGAGAACTTCATTTCACAAAGGGGGAAAGATCTGGCACAATGATTCTCATCGAAACTTTTGTAAGAATTGAGCTGCTATTCTGCTCAGTTATTTTGGGACTTACATTTATAGAACTTAATTTTCATTCTCTATAGTATTGTAAAAAGTTACAATCTGATAGCTATTCTTTTGTTCTCATTTCTCCATCATACAATTTTCAGGGTTATTTTTTTCCATGGTGAGTTCTATGATTCCTATTTCTAAAACACCTTGCTTTTGGCTTCTAAAGGATCCTCCTGTTAGTGGCATATTTGTTACTTTTTTTGTCTAGTTATTTTTTTTTAAGATGCAGTTTGGATCATTTTTTAAGACAGTGGCTACTTCGGAGGAATAAAACATTAGGATAGCATATAGGGTGTTTGAATGGTGGACAGCCGATCAAGTTTCATCTCTGGTACTGCCTATACCAGGAGTGATCACTGAGCTTGAGTAAATCCTGAGCACTGCCAGTGTGGCCTAAAAATCAAATCAAGCCAAGAAACCAGAAAACAAAAATGAAACCACAGTGGATAGTTTTTGTTAGCTGTTATAGCTTGTATTCAGTTCATTTCCCATTTTAATGCAGAGCCGTCCTTTTATCCCTGTATCTTACTCCTTTTTTGTAGTCCTACCACTCCAGCTGTATTCTCTTTGAGCCATGGTTCCTGCTACTGCTCCCCTTGTTTCTGTCCATTCCTGGGATCAAAGATCTGCCTAATGAAAGCTTTCTGATTATATGACATAAAATCTTTCTCACTTTTCTCTAGTTTGAAAAAGTTTCTTTGTTTCTATATTATCTCATCTGAACTGCTCGCTGCCTTACACTGCTTTTCTTTTCTTCTAGTACAGTTAATTGTTGGCCTCCTATTTTCTTATTTCTTTGATGGTAGGAGACTGTGCCTTATTTGCTGTTTGTGTCCTGTTAGCTCTTAGGACAGTGCCTTTGCATTGCAACACATAACATATTTTTGATGAATAAAATTGAGTACAATATTAAGCTCTCTGAAATTACATATTCTGGCAAGGCAGAAAATAATTAGTTTCACTTATTCTCCTTGAAAAATGTGTGTTATTTTCATTTTCTCATGGTAAGAGGTTGTGTTGCTCTTTTAATCTCAAGTTTATTTAATTTTCTACACTACTTTTAAAAGAGATGAATGAACCTCAGCACTAAAGCTGTGCTTTTGTACTGCCTTGTGAGTTGGCCTTGCAAGGTATTAAAACGAGAATGTTTAAAAATGGACTTTGTTTTCAAGAATATCACAATGGAAAAATTAGAGGATATGTACTTTTCTTGGTTAGCAATAAAATGTCTGTGGAAAATGAACCAATTTCAGTTCTTTTTACTATTTACAAGAATTTGTTTGAAAATGACAGTGTAATAACTGAGTTCTTTCTGGCCCCACCTCTTTTACAAAATTAAGAATATTTTCAGTCTGCTTACTAACGCTAGAAAACAGATTCTATAGAAGTAAATATATAGTTTTTGATCATGTCTGTATGTTCTTACAGAACTGTCAGTTGGTGATTTGCTGGCAGATAGGCTATACTAGTTAGTTATAGTCATGCATCTGTATCCAGATTGTACATGTGAATGATTCTTGGTTTTAACAAAATACTTGTCATTAGTTCATATGAAGGATGGTGTGACCTATTGTGTTATCCCCCAAAGATTTTATTCCATGATGATATGAAAGGCATCTTATTTATAGACTCAGAATTGAACCATTATAATATTTTTCAATATTTGAATTGTCCATAAAGGAGCATTACCAGTATTTTAAGATGATTTTATAGGTTTTAAGAGAATAGACTATATGACGACTAAAAAATAAAATGATCTTTTATGTTTTAAAATTTAAAACATTTTGGGGGGTATCTGTCATCTCTTATTTTTATGATATTCCTATGTATTAGGAAAGAGAATTGGGCCCAACTTTTTTACCTGTACTCTGTACTTTGGTCCTGAATGATTGAATCAAGAAATATTTTTTTTCTTATCAGCTTGTAATTTTGTACACTCATTTGGGCCCCTTTTATTATTTGTGGATATAAATAATGTAGACATAAGATTCAAACCCTAATTATTTGACCATATAACATCTTCAGAGCAATATTACATCACTAATTACACTCGATAAAGCTATGATTTAGGAATGACACAATTTGAGGTGGGAGAGACTGGGGGGAGGGGAAAGATAGCTGAACACTGAGTTTTTAATCTATTTTTGGAAGAAGTCTGACCTTGTGGAATGAGTAGGATTTATCAAGCTATGGGAATTTCAGACAGGAGGGAATTATGTAGAATACAGACACAAGAATCAACTGGCAAAAGGTTTAATTTGACAGTAACATACAGAGCATGAAGGGGTATTCTGGAAAATAAATGAAAAACCAGATTTGAGTCTATTAAGATGAGGTGTGACAGCCTGTGAAAAACATGCTTTATTATGTAGGCAGCAAAGAAATTTTGGAGATTTTCCAAGAGGAAAAATGGAAGGGAAACAAACCTTTAGTGGGTATGTGCTATGCATGTACCCAAGCACTGTGCTTTCCGAAAGTAATTCCTCTACGTGGTCTGCAGGATAAGGTTATTTTGGCAGAGTAATTGGGCTGTTGTGTTTAGAATTGGTTGGGAAAAGGAGAGGCCATCACTGTCATCACCCAGGCCTTTCATGTAATTACTTTGGCATTGAAATAAAAGAGGTGATGATATGAAAAGAGATTTTTATTTATTGAGCTCTTACATGATATGCCAGACTCTGTGGTATGTCAGTAGATCAAGCTAGCCAAAATTGTCATGGATCTCTTTCTTGTGAGTGAGACATAATATGCCAGCAGGACATGATCAAGTAGTAATAAGTAATGTTTAGATTATTAAAATAAGAACATGGGAGTGGAGTCTCGTCTGGTAGCTTTGTTAGATAAAAAGCTAGAAAGAAGTGCCATTAAGATACAATCAAATGTTAATGATTAGCCAGCCTCAAGAAAATTGGGGCTGATGACGGGGAATGTGTTTTAGACAGAGGGAAAGTTTGATGCAAAGATTGTAAAATTGGTAACAAATTTAATGGTTCTAAAAGACAGAAGGTCACTCATTTGTTGATGGAATGTTCCAGAGGGAGAAAATAGAAGTCAAAGTTCTTAAGTTACAAATAGTCTAGACTTAAATTAATAGCAGGAAATTGAATCAAGTGCATGGCTAGCTGTAGCTTACAGGACAAAGTGCTGAGATTGAGTCATGTTGAGTGAGATAACTGAGGGAGCAAAATGGGATAAAGAGATTTGAGAACCATTTTTTTCTTTTCTTTTTCTTTTTGGGTCACACCCGGCAATGCACAGGGGTTACTCCTGGCTCAGGCACTCAGGAATTACTCCTGGCAGTGCTCGGGGAACCATATGGGATGCTGGGAGTCAAACCCAGATCGGCCGCATGCAAGGCAAATACCCTATCCGTTGTGCCATCACTCCAGCAATTATATATGAGATACCATTTATCTCAACAAACTCTTTGAGGCTCTAGAAGAATCTCAGGATTGGGACAGTGGAAGAAAACCCATAAAGAATGAAAGCTTAGTTTGTGTGTGTGTGTGTGTGTGTGTGTGTGTGTGTGGCAGGGGGAGTTTTGGTATAGGATATAATCAGGAAAGTGCAGCATTTGAACACCTGAAAGTATGAGGGATTTACTGTTCAGTAGTCCTGAGCTAGTTATTCACTGTCATCCCGTTGCTCATCGATTTGTTCCAGCGAGCACCAGTAACGTCTCTCATTGTGAGACTTATTGTTACTGTTTTTGGCATATCCTATACACCGTGGGTAGCTTGCCAGGCTCTGCTTTGTGAGCGAGGTACTCTTGGTAGCTTGCTGGGCTCTCCAAAGGGGTGGAGGAATCGAACACGGGTCGGCCACGTGAAAGGTGAACACCCTACCGCTGTGCTATTGCTTATATAAGAATAAATAATCACTGTTTAATATACCTCATGGAGGGAAGACAAATAACTTAAGGCAATTATCCCATTCGCACATAACTTGATGTATACGATAACCACTTTCCTTTTTGCAATATTCAAAGTTATAACTGTGTTGCATGATGCTATTAAACACAGTTGAAGTCTTGTCTTTGTCAGCAGTTCTCAAAAACTGCTTTCTCATATTAAAATATGTTCTTTCGGAGGCAAAAGAAAAATAGTTCCTTTAAGGTGAAATACTCAGATCAATTATGAAATACTTTAAATTAGCCATTCCTATTTGACCACTAGGTGGCATAAATATTACTTAAGTTGTTCAGTGCATCAGGCATGTGATTATTTTTAAGAAAGTCATATTTGTGGGCTGGAGAGTTAGTACAGAGGCTAAAGTGCTAGATTTGCACACAACAGACCTGGGTTCGAAGCAAGCCCTGAACATAATTGATGTGGCAAAGCCAAAAAATAAAAAGAAATCATAGTTGATAGTGACACAGTTAGTACTGCACTGTAGTCCTGTTGTTCATCAGTTTGCTTGAGTGGGCACCAGTGACGTCTCCATTGTGAGACTTTTTACTGGTTTTGGCAAATCGAATATGCCATGGGTAGCTTGCCAGGCTCTGCCGTGATGGCAGGATACTCTCGGAAGCTTGCCGGGCTCTCCGAGAGAGATGGAGGAATCGAATCCAGGTCGGCCATGTGCAAGGCAAACGCCCTACCCACTGTGCTGTCGCTCCAGTGACAAAGTATATGAATTAAATATACCTGTCATGACTTTTCAGTATTTGTAAAGAGATACTGTTTGATTTCACTTTTGTTCATGTATATATATATATATACAAATACGCATATTTAAATTTATATTTATCAAGAGTGTTGGAGAGAAAGCATTAGGCGATAGAAATAGCCAAATTAGTAAGCTCTTTCTGAACTCAGGAATTACTGTTGATAGTCACCAGTACTTTAAAAAAAGGTTTATATGTATATTAATTGAATTATGTGCAATGAACAGATTACCTAGATATTTACTTTGTTAGGGGCATACGTGGAAGGAATAAAAGCAAAGAGGATTTGAAGAAACACTTGAACAGTCAGTTGCTCTTTGGGTTTTGTGAATTTCTGTGGTGTGTTTTGGTAAACTGTAATAGTTTATATTGCTAACTCATAAATAAGGATGAAGAAATGGGCAGAACCTGAACAATAAAAAGCTTTGTGGGCCAGACTCAGGAACATGAAGACCTCCATCTTGTTTTATTAGGGAAGTCTTTGGAAGGTGTTAAGGATGGAATCCTGTACGAAAGGAGTATTCTACTAGAGTAATTCTTAAGCCAGTTCCCGAAGTGGCCTAGAAGAGGGGAGAATGAGAAGCAGGTAAATTAGCCTGGCAAGAGAATTGCTTTAGCCAGAGTAAAAGAGAAGATAACAGTGTGAACTGAAGCCGTGGAAAGGTGTAGAGGCAAAATCATGACACATTTGATAATTTCTTCTTTTTTTGTGTGCACATTTATTTATTTTCTACTTTTTATTTTGTTTTCAATTGAATCACAAGACACATAGTTACAAGGCTGTTCGTAATCAGTGACAAAGTATATGAATTAAATATACTTGTCATATAATGTTTCAATGCCCATCCCTCCACCAGTGTACCATTTCCCATCACCAGGGTCCCAGTTTCTCTCCCACCAACCCCTTTCCCTCCACCCAGCCTGTCTCTATGGCAGGCATACCTTAATTCTCCTCTCTCTCTCCTTCCCTCCCTCTCTCCCCTCCTTTCTCTCCTCTCTCTCTCCCTTCTCTTGCTCGTTCTTGCTCCTTCTCTGTCTCTCTGTCTCTGTCTTTCTCTGTCTCTCCCTCAGAGCCCCCTCCGCCAGTTTGGGGCACACATTACGGTTTATGATATAGATACTGAAAGGTCTATGTTTATTCTTTTACCTGCTTTTAGCACCTGCTTTCTTATCCAGAGTGATCCTTTCCAACTGTCTTTGTCATGGTCATCCCTTCTCTATCCCAACTGCCCTCTCGCCAAGCACTTGAAACAGGCTTCTAACTCTGCACCAATCCTCCTGGTCCTTGTTTCTACTGTCCTTGGGTATTCGTCTCATACTATATTTTTTCACATTCCACAAATTACTGTAATCATTCTATGACTGTTCTTCTCTCTGAATAATTTCTCTCAGCATGATATTCTCCATGTTCATCCATTGATAACATAATTTATTACCTCATTGTTCCTAATGGCTGGATAGTATTCCATTGTGCAGATATCCTGTAGTTTTTTTAACCAGTCGACTGTTGGGTACTCAGATTGTTTCCAGATTCTGGCTATTGTGAGTAGTGCTGTAGTGAACATAGAAGTGAAGATGACATTTCCGCTTTATGTTTTTGGGCTCTCAGGGTATATTTTCAGAAGTATTGTTGTGTTGTATGGAAACTCAATTTCTAGCTTTTTGAGGAATATTGTTTTCGCAAAAGGCTGGACCAATCAGCATCCCTACCAACAATGAAAGTGTCCCTTTCTCCCTGTATCTTAGCACTAGTTGCTCTTGTTCTTTTGGATGTGTGCCAGTCTCTGGTGTGAGATAGCTCATTGTCGTTTTGATTTTCATCTTCCTTATGATTAGCAATATAGAGTATCTCTTCATGTGTCTTTTGGCCATTTGTATTTCTTCTTTGAGGAAGTCTCTGTTCATTTCTTCTTCCCATTTTTTGATGGGGTTGGATGCATTTTTTTCTTGTAAAGTTCTACCATTTCTGCCAGTTGCCTGGGTCCAGGACATTCTGGATGTCTGTAAGGTAGGTTGGATGAAGACCTTAACATTTAGACCAGTAAATTATGTAAGGAAGGTTGTCCACTCTAATGGGGATGGGGTCTGATATCCAGTAAGTTTACTCCTGAGTAGAACAGAAAGACTCAGCACAAAAAGTGTTTTTTTCTGCCAAACTATTTTTGCATTGAACATGTCTTTTCTTGTTTTTTTTTTTTTTTTACTTCAGTGGAAACATCATCTCTTTGGTTGCCAGCCTGCTGACTTTTAGACTGGAACTTATACCATCAGCAATCCTGATTTCCTGGCCTTTATAATTGGACTAGGACTATACATTGGTTTGCCGCTCTTATACTTCTCTCTCTCTCCCTCTGCCTTCCCTCCTTTTCTTCTTTTCTACTCTTTTCTCTTTTCTCACAAACATTGGACAGGAGAGTACAGAGCAAGGGTCTGCTAAGTTAAAAAGCATGCACTTTACTCCACGTACTTACCTCTCCAGCTCCGTTAGTGACTTATGGACTATAGAAGTGGTTGAGGAGTTACGCTAAGAATCTGTGTCAATATGAAATTTATAAGAGGAAGAAGGAAAGAGAAAATGTAAAGGTTTTGAGGACCCAGTAAAGTGATCAGGTTTCTGGGACCCAGTGAAGGAAAGAGACTATAGGATTTGTTGTTGTGTTTCTGTTTGTTTTCTGGGCTTGTACCAGGCAGTGCTTGGGAGCTTCTCCAATCTTGGTGTTAGAGATCATGCCTGGTGGTGCTGGGGGACCATGTGGTGTCATACCCAGGACCAGCAAGTCAAATATTCCAGCCTTTTCTGGCCCATTCCTGGTCCTGTGAGATATTTTAAGACTAGATCTGTAGTTTTAATCAGTAATACACTTTTCTATTTGATTTCACACTTTGACATAAATTGTATTTATTTAATAATAATACTGTCATTTACTGAATGTTTACGATGTGTTTGACTTGATCAGTGTGTGTGTGTGTGGTTAATGTTTTCTTTTAAGTATGATGACAAGCACATTTAATTCTATCTATGGACTGGGAGAGGAATTGAAGTCCTTAGTCCCTACAGACCAGTAAGAATCTGTGAGAAGCATCATTGATTTCTGCTTCACCGTAATCCTTTCTGGAAATATTGTAATTACAGACAGTTGCAGTAGCGTGGGTTTATTTTCTTTTCTCTGTGCTGGGCATGATTCTTTGTTAGGTATGCTTTGAGATTTTTCTCAGAATATACATCCAACCAAATAAGTAGAACCTACTGGTAGTTATGTAAGATATATTTAAAGAGCTAAGAATATATTAATGTCTCTATACTTACTACTGTTACTTCTATAATGATGGATATTTAAAAATCAGGGATTGTAACCTATTAACACTCAGTGTTAGTTTAAATGTTTAACTTTCTTAAGGTGACTTTTTTTTTGATCCCTCTTTTTCACCTCTGGAGGGTATGTACTATAGCAATACTCAGGTTCCAACCATGTTATTCACTTCTACAGCTGTGTTTTTCACTGAGAAAGTGTTGGTTTCCAATACAAATGCAGCATGATGAGTTTTCAAAGTTTCCATTGTTAACAAATAAAAGAAGAAATAAATTGATCTATTTGCTGCAGGTGGTAGTAAATGCTTTAAGAAGCATATCCTTGGCTTTTGCTAGCTAGTAATTTTAGATATTTAACTTATTATTTAAAGGACAAAATACTTATGTTTTATATCTCTTTTCTTCCTTCTGCTCTCTCTAATCTGTGTAATTATTCTGGTTTGGTGTAAATTACCAAAAAAGTTAATCCAGACTCATACAAACACTTAAAAGAGGAAATCTATCAGAGCCAGCAAAAGGCTGTAGCACTAATAAGCATTTCTCTTAATAAGGTGCCCTGTCTTCTTCAGCTGATACCTTTGTTCAGTGAGGGGACTACAAAACGTGGCATGGAAAGATACAGTCCTCTCTTATACAGTTGGGAGATGAGAGGATGTGGACCTAAAGAACTGGTTTCCTTTGCTTTCCCCTGGCTTGTTAATCAAGTGGATCCTGATGCCATTATAAGCAAATTAGGATAATGTGTTTCAGGATGCTGATAATACCAATTGAATCATTTGATGAAACTACTTTGTAAAGTGAAGTCAAACTATGATCCTTCTTTTAATTTGCTACTGCACCTTTTCGAATGTATGCCTGTGACAGATAATCTCATATGGTCCTCTCATGGTTTATGCACGGTGTAAAGGTTCTGAGAGAAGGTTTCTTTTTTTTTTTTTTTTTTTTTTTTTAGTGAATGACTGTGAGATAAAGTTACAAACTTAAAAGTTTCCATGCTTACATTTCAGTCATACAATGATCGAGTACCCATCCCTCCACCAGTGCCCGTTTTCCACCACCAATGGTTCCAGTATCCCTCCCACCACCCCCACCCTGTCCCCTCCTTCACCCCACCCCGCCTCTGTGGCAGGGCATTCCCTTTTTCTCGCTCTCTCTTTTTGGGTGTTGTGGTTTGCTATAGAGGTATTAAGTAGGCATCATGTTTGGTCTATAGTCTATTTTCAGCCCGTATCTCCCAACCCTAGTGGGCCCACCTAGCACCCTTTGCTTGGTGATCCCTTGAGAGAAGGTTTCTTAATGTGTCATTTCTCCATTGGCATCTCAAATGGAAGTCCTCAACATTGTTTTACTGCAGGTACAGAAGCACAGCAGCTGTGAGAGTGGTGGTTTTGTGTTTTTCTCTCCTTTCATCACATGGAGACTGGATAAGGAAGCTATGACTTCCCCAAACGCTCACCAGTGAGGAGTGAAACGCGAAATAATAGCAGATTGTTACATCTCCATTTAGTGTTTGGCAGAATTCACTTTATGTTCTTAAAGCATTGACGTTCTGCTTATTGTAGTGAAATATTGAGTAGATTTATACTCTAAGCTTTTGTTACCTTTCATTTCGGTGGGGGAGCTGGGGGACACCCCTGGTGATGCTCAGGTCTCTCCTGGCTCTCTACTCAGGGATCACTCCTGATGAGCTTGGGGAACCATATGAGATGTCAGTGAAAAAACTGGGTCTGCTGTGTGTAAGGTAAATGCCCTACCTGCCTCATTGTTGCTCTTGCTCCAAAACTTGTGTTAGAAGAGAGCCATTTAGAGCCTTTTAATTCCACAGAGAAAAATAATATATACCTGAATAATTAAATAACTCCACCCCCTTCACTTTTACGAAGAGTAATATGGATATCTTGAGAATTCATTTAAAATTTTTATTTTTGCTCATAAGTTGGGGGGGAGAGTGCCTATTGGCCTACAATAATGGGATATTCAGCTTAATTTAGAAATAGCCTTGTACATTAAATGTAATTTAGTAGGATTAATTCCTATGCTGGGTGTCCCAGGATCTCCCTAACTTGAAGTGCAGCTATTTTGGTTGTAATTAGCAAGCAAGTTTATTTACAGTGGTTATAATAGGTTCTAATTGAATAAATGAGCTCTAAATTAAAGCTTAAACCTACGATTCTGCATCTATTTTTACTGCAGGACAAATGAGCAACAAATTAGGGGATTTCTAAATATGTGATGGAGAATTTAGATGTTATTTTCACTTTTTTGTTGTTGTTGTTTTGGCCCACACCTGGTGATACTCAGGGGTTGCCTCTGGCTCTGTAGTCAGGAATCTCTCCTGGCAATGCTCTGGGGACCGTATCGGCTGCTGGAATCAAACCCAGGCTGGCCATTTGCAAGACAAGCGCCTTATACTATTGCTCTGGCCCGTCCACTGTTCTTCTATCTTCCATTAGTTAGTGTCCCCAACAATAAATATGACTGCTAGATAAGAGTGCCTTTAATTTCCCGTATGCCAGGGTATTTTTCTTTTTCATATCTCTGTATATTTTCAAACTCATTCAGAGGGGGAAAAAATTTACTTTCACAGGAAGAACAAACTATTCACTGGTGTGCTTGCCTCAGCCTCCTCTGAGTCTCTCCAGGACCTTGTCTCACCTGCCATTTAATTTTATTTAAAAAAAATTATTGAGTCACTGTGAGATAGATCCTTACAAAGCTGTTCACGATTAGGTTTCAGTCATACAGCCCCTCCACAAACGTACATTTCCCAGCACCAATGTCCCCAGTCATCCCCCAACAAACAGCCTCCCTCTGTCATTCTGTCTCTCCCTCTCTCTCCCTCCCTCTCCCCTCTTTGTGTTTTGCAATACAGATACTGAAAGGTTAACAGGAATATCCCTTTGTCTACTTTTAACACAGTTCTTGTCCAGCCATGATCATTCCCAGCTATTATTGTCATAGTGGTCTCTTGTCTATCACCTGCCATTTTAATTTTCTCTCCAAACTTCAACTTTGCTTCACTTTTCCTCTTTCTTATATTATGGTTATCCAGGTGTCTCTCAGTTTGTCATACCACCTTTCTTAGCAGCTACTCATCATTTTAGACTCTTCTGATTAACTTTTACTTACTGTCCCAGTTTTCTTTCATCCATTCCAACGTATTTTCAGTCCTTCATTTTGTTACAATTGTTACCTACAGTCATCCTTGAAACCACATGCACTCTCCTTGAATTTTAGGATTTAAAATTTTTTGTCTTAAAATTATTCTTCTTCTCTACTAAGTCCTCAAATATTGATTCTCCTCAGAAACACTCGTTGATCTTCCGGTCACAGTTCTTGTACCAAGTGATCTGAACCTGACATTTTCATTGTTTGATATTCCATGTGCACATTGATGATGCCTAAAATGTATTTTCAGTTTAGAACTGGCTGATGGTCAGTTCCTCTGGTTTCTTCCAACGTTTTAGGACAAAGTGTGCATTTCTGATCATTTCTCCCAAGTCAGTTTTTCTGTGTGGGTGTTTACCATTTCTGTTTGCAGGAATTCATAGCACTGTCATCTGTGTTGTAATCTAGGTCAAAACCATGAGATGCATTTATTTCTACTTACAGTCCATTACTTGTGGCTCATATTTAGCAGACTTCAAGATTTTATTTTGATGTTTTATATTTAGTTTCCTGGTCAACTCTTTCCTTAGCACCACAGATGTTTGGTCCATTTCTTTCCTTGTCTACTTTTCAGGTATCTTTATTTTTTTTTTCTTTTTGGGTCACATCCAGTGCTCAGGGGTTACTCCTGGCTTTGCACTCAGGAATTACTCCTGGTGGTGCTCAGGGGATCATATGGGATGCTGGGAATCGAACCTGGGTCAACTGTGTGCAAGGCAAATACCCTACCCGCTGTGCTATTGCTCCAGTTCCTTTCAGGTACCTTTTAATTGATGTTTTAATATCCGATTATGTTTTCTTCAGATCTTCCCATAGCCAATCTGTGAAGTAATAAGATCATTTTGCTTTCCTTCATTTTCCTGCATTAAACCTTTAGTGCCTCATTCTTTTTCTCATTGTTGACAGTAATATTTCTCAAACAAGGATTTATAGATACATGTATCTGCTTCAGTATGAGAAAATTCTTATTTTTTTGTATTTTATTATGTTATCTCTTCAACAGAAAGAACAATTAATAGAGTGAGCCTCTCTTTTTTACTTTTAGGTAAAATAGCCTTATTGAGAGAAACACTGGTAGGGAGAGAGATAGAAAGGGGGACGAAGGGGATTGGTCTTCATGGCCCAGAGTACACATCTCAGATGGAGCTGCAGGAGGATCTTCAAGATAGAGATTGCACTTAGGGGAAGTCTTAATTGCAGTATTTTTCAGTAAATGTCAGTAGTTTCTAACAGGTATAGGTCAATTTTTCTCAAAGTGGTCAATTTCGCCCCTGCGAAGTGTACTCGACTAATCCGGTGCTGGTGAAAGCTTGGATATTCAGGGGCAGGAGGTTCTGGAAGTTTTTCTTCTAAGAAGTGGGTGTTAAGCCAGATAAGTTTGAGTATTCTAATATAGTAATACATAAATCAGTACATATAAATATACAAATTACTTATATATATTTTTATTTTGGGCTGGAGCGATAGTACACCGGGTAGGTTGTTTGCCTCGCATGCGGCCGACCCTGGTTTAATTCCTCCATCCCTCTTGGAGAGCCCGGCAAGCTACCCAGATTATCTCGCCTGCACAGCAGAGCCTGGCAAGCTCCCCTTGGCATATTCATATTCAATATGCCAAAAACAGTAACAACAAGTCTCACAATAGAGATGTTACTGGTGTCCGCTAGAGCAAATCAATGAACAATGAGATGACAGGGCTACAGTGACAGTGCTGTTACGGTATTTTTATTTCAGATGTGTGTACACATATAATTTTTTATTGGGATCTTATCTTACATTATCTCGTTTTGAACTATACTCACTTTTACACCCAACATGTAACTTCTAAGATCTGTAATAGGTCTTTTGTGATAAGCGTTTTTTATATTTTCTAACTTTTGCCTTTTTATTTCTTTCAAAGTACTATCAAACTAATTGTAGATCTTTATTTAGACAAGTTCCTCTCCTCCCTCTAAATTTTATGTTTCTTCCTTTTGTATGTGGAGGACTCTTGTCTTTCTCCATTCCCCTAAATTTTAGCTTTGACTTTTAAAGTAGTTTTACCACCTTTTCTTTCAGATTCTAACACTATTCTATCCTAACTGGGCTATTCCTCTCACTTTTCAAAATGCCTGGAGCAAAATTTTTGGTGCTGAATAAATTGTACAGCTTGACAGTTACTCATTGTACTATGTGCCAGATACCTTGTTCTGGTACTGTTTTCTCCTCCTTTCAAACATAGCACATGATTGTGTGAGAGATAGTGAACTGAAGGGATATGAACAATGGAAAAGTATCTGCTTTTGGCTAGTGAAGATCAAGACCTTTCCTACAGTCAACTACAGTCAACACTTTCTCCTCACAAATTTTTCAGTTTTTATAATACTGTTTTAAAATATCTAATAAATGTTTGCAGGTTATATTTTCTCTTTGATTAGAGAACCACATGCCTGATTTTTTATGCAAAGGAATTTTAGCTACAAAAAGATAACATGTCTGCTTCTTTCTGTTTCAGGAGACTCATCTTCCCAGTTACAGACTCAGGAACCTACAAGTTCTGGAAATACATCAGCCCTGCTGGAAGATTCTGGGTGTGATTTATCAAACGAGCAGAGACTAGAACCTTTAGAGATGTCTCAGCATTCTGAGGAGAACTGCACGCCTTTGGCCTTTTTACCCCTGCCCATTAGGGAAGGACATTGCGCTGTCCCAGGAAACCCTCTGCCTTCTCACATGCAGTTTTTGCAACATTTAATTGAGTTGAAGAGCTTGACAGAATCAGGAGATCTGAAAGCAGACTTAAGCCACTTGGAAAACAACTCTTCCACGGTGTCAGATTCTGTTCTTCGGTTATTAGATGGCTTGATCACTTTTTACCATAAGCCCAAATTTCCCTTTTCAAGCTTTTGGACAGAAGCAGTTGATACCATAGCTAAGCTGATCAGTGACAGCAACTTATCCAAACATATTCTTAAGACATGTTACAAGAAGTTGGAAGAATTTGAGAGAACCTTGCTACGTGTTATTTTAAACAACAGTCAGATAAACCGGGTAAGCAAGAAAGCTCTTCTGCTTATGAAATAATGTATCGTAACAGTTGAACCTTCCCGTTGTATAATTCTGGTTGCTATCCCTTTGGTCTCCCTGGGTCAGAATCTCTAGTTGGATTTCCATTATTGCACTTATGCATCCTTTGTATCTCCACTTCTGGCTTTTGATTGCTATACACTGATCTCTATGCTTGAAGCTTGTGTCTTATCTAGTAGTTATTTTCCTTTTAAAAAAAATTTTGTTCTCTCTTTACTCTTCCTGCCTCCATTCACTTCCTGTTACTAAGTATGTATGTATGTATGTATGTATGTATTTATTTATTTTGCATTTTGGGTCACACTCAGCGATTCACAGGGGTTACTCCTGGCTCATGCATTCAGGAATTACTCTTAGCAGTGTTCAGGGGACCATGTGGGATGCTGGGAATCAAACCCGGATCCGCCCCATGCAAGGCAACTGCCCTACCCACTGTGCTATCATCGCTCCAGCCCTATTCAGTATTTTTCAAATGATCATTGACACTTAGAGTGTCCCAGACATTCCCTTCTACTTCTTACATTTCTTGTGATGGATTGCCTGTATTATGTTGAATGTGTACTTTTACTTGCATTGACTGAGAAACGCCTGGAGGTCAAAAAAATGCTTTTCTTTTTTTAGAATTTCACTTGTAAGAAGCATAATACCTCTTGGATGCTGCAGATTTGGGTTACCTGAGTAAATTGACTATTCTATTTTAGGGTGTTTTTTTTAACATTACTTTGAAAGTTTGAGTCAAGAATTGTTTTTACTAATTTAACCAACTTCAAATTGTTCTTTTATTTGACTCAGACATAATGTGGAGTTTCTGTTTTTGTATCTTATCTTTATTTACTATCTGATCTTTGGGAAATTCCTCCCAATGCCTTAACATTTTAATCGTTCTTAAATTATTACTAAAGATAGAAGACCAAAAGGTGTACCATATTTATAAACTATTTCATTGTAGAGATAATATTGTTGTACTTTGTTTCTTTTTTGTCTCTTACTGTTCAGTATTTGTATTTAGTTTCATCTGATTTTCAAAGTTAGTCAATAGGATAGGATAGGTATTACTTGAACTTTCAAACTAATGTATTTGAACTAATAATTTTGTTTAATGCATAAACTTCTGTACTACTTTGCTAGATATGATTTGATCAATGTTATCGGAACTTCATTAGTTTCTTGGCATTTGTGAAAAGACTGACGTTTCTTTATGGACAACACATGAGTTTTTACAGAACACAGTCACATGAAGTATTAAATAACAGATTTTCTGTGGTAGTATCTGAGGAATACAAACAATTTCTTAGTCATCAATACATATGTCAAATATTTAGTATCCATTCTTTTAAACTACCTTAGATAGGTCTTATGTGACTTGGAAATTCCAGATTCTGGCACTTATTTCATATTCTTTAACAGTTAATGCAAATATATTTTTAGTTCAGTCTTTCATTACATGATTGAACTACATATGAAAAGCCTTAGAAATTTTATGGAGGGAGGTGGGAGTGTGTAGAAGAAACTTACGATGACATAGATGAGTCTGTATATTTTTACATTATATACCATGCTGCAAGCTGTTGTTGAATAGCTTGTAAGAAGAGCAAGTGAATAAATAGCTGTGATCTTTTCTAGAAAGGTTATCATTGCATTTAGAGAATGGAGAATTATATATTCAATAATTAGATATTGATTCATAAATAGGTTTTGAGATGATTCTAAGAATTGCTTTACCTCCCTAATTGCATCTTAAACTAAGATGCTAATTCAGAACATTTTGGTATTATAATTATCATCAGTATCATTATTACTATAAACATCTTTTCCCAGATATGTTCTCAAAATTTGACTTGTACTGAAAATAATCAACCAACTTTCTATTTCTTAGAACTTTATGTAGTGATTTATAGCACTGTGTTTCTGTTGTACATCAAGCTACATTGTTTGCTAATAAAAAATCAAATCTGTCCTTCACCTCATTTACTCACCCTTTAACCCTTTTCTTTCTTCTACTGTGTTGGTGCTATAGTCTTAAAGTTTGATTTTATTAGTTCATTTGTTTGTTTCTCTATATACCACGTGTCTGAACTCACATAGTATTTGTTCTTTTCCATCTGAATCTGACTTACTGCACTAAGTATATTCTCTAGCTTCATGTTGCAAATACCAAGATTTTATTTCTTATAACTGAGTAATAAGTAGTCCGTGTGTAACACCCTATCTGCTCAATCATCTACCCACCATCTATGTGCAATTAAGTTGTTTCTATTCCCTGCTATTTCAAATAATACTGCAGTAGACATGGGATTTATATACCTCTTAAATTTGTTTAATTATTTCGACAAGTATCTAGAAGATGTAGAATTGGATCATATGAACTTACTTTAAATTTTTGAGAAATCTCCAATTGCATTTCACCGTGTCTTTAGGAAGTCCTATTACCACCAATACTGTATTGGGTTCTCTGCACATCTTCGAACGCTTGTTTCCTATCTTTTGGATAGTAGCTGTTCATATACATAGGAGATGATATATAGCTCATTGTTTTGATTTGCATTTCACTAAAGATAAATGACAATGAATAACTTTGTGTGTGTTTGCCTCTCATGTGTCTTCATTGAAATGTCTGTGGTTCCTCTTTTGTTGTTTTTATGAGTTTCTTATATATTTCAGAAATTAACCCTTTGAGGGGTAGATGATGTGCAAGTTTCTTCTCCCAGAGTAAGATGCCTTTTTAGTTTTATAATTGTTGCTTTTGTTCTGCAGAAATGTTTTAGTTTGATGTGATCCTATTTTTACTTTTTTTTCTCTTGCTGTTGGAGTTGAGTCCAGAGATATTACAAAAGCTAATGCCAATGGGGAAATATAATGTTTTGTGCCATGTATATTATTTCATTTTTTAATCCAAGTCTTCAGTCCATATTGATTTTTATGTAGTAGCCTCGGCTTTCTTGGCTGTTCAGTTTTCCCAACACTACTATTTATTAATAGATCATGGATTCATTCTATGCTTTGACTCCTTTGTCAAAATTTTGTTGTCAGTGTCTTATGGGCTTGTTTCTGGGCTCTCAATTCTGTTTTCATTGATCTGCTTGTATGTTATTATTGTAATACCATCCTATTTTATTGACTGTGGCTTGTAAAAAAAAATAGATACTGCTTATAATGCTGGGGTCCATGCAGTGCCAAAGATGGAACCTGGGTACAAACCATGAGTTTCAGCCTTCGAACTCTCTCCCTGGTCTCTTGTTTACTGTTATTTCTAGAATAATTTGAAACTGGGGCGTTATCTACATGTCCCTTTTGTTGGTTTATTGTTTTTTATTTTTTAATAGTTTATTTTTAATTAGTGAGTCAACGTGAGGGTACAGTTACAGATTTATACATTTTTGTGCTCATGTTTCCCCCATACAAAGTTCGATAACCCATCCCTTAACCAGTGCCCATTCTCCACCACCAGTAAACCCAACATCCCTCCCACCCTCCCCAGTCCCGTCTCCCCCCACCCCACACTGCCACTATGGCAGGGTATTATTCCCTTTTGTTCTCTCTCTCTGATTAGGTGTTGTGGTTTGCAATAAAGGTGTTGAGTGGCCATTGTGTTCAGTCTCTAGTCTATATTCGGCCCGCATCACCCTTCCCCCACATGACCTCCAACCACATTTTACTTGGTGTTCCCTTCTCTGAGTTGACCAGAATGAGAGACCAGCCTCCAAGCCATGGAGACAACCTCCTGGTACTTATTTCTACTATTCTTGGGTGTTAGTCTTATAGTCTATTATTCTATATTCCACAGATGAGTGCAATCTTTCTATGTCTGTCTCTCTCTGACTCATTTCACTTAGCATGATACTTTCCATGCTGATCCACTTATATGCAAACGTCATGACCTCATTTTTTTTTCTAACAGCTGCATAGTATTCCATTGTATAGATGTACCAAAGTTTCTTCAACAAGTCATCTGTTCTAGGGCACTCGGGTTTTTTCTAGATTCTGGCTATTGTAAACAGTGCTGTGATGAACTTATAAGTGCAGATGTCATTTGACACCTTTTGTTGTTTTAGACCTATTTCCATATGCAAGGTGACAAAAAATTTCCTTGTGACATTTTTATAAAAAAATTCATAAAAGGGTCAAATAAATGCTGGACTAAAACAGGGTGTGATATAAATCAAACATTTACAGATAATAAATCTTACAGAAATTTATTTTAAAATAATCCCCATCTTCAGTAGGAAACCCTGAAGTTTAAGAATCTGGGGTCTAGAACATTTTCAATCTTTATTCACCTCTGGATCACCAGTGATTCAGTTTTCTTCCTTGTTGGGGCCCTCATGGATTACTCCAGGGTATGTGTCTGCCTTCTGTGTCTATTCTCCCCTTCCAGAATCCTGGACAGGCCAGCAGTCCCACCGCCTTCATCTGCTATATACTGCTTCTCTTCTGCACTGACCTTCTGCCATGCTAATGCATAAGTGCACAGACTCTGTGTAGTACACACTGTGTTTGTCTGAGAGTTGCCAGGGATGCTTCAGAATTCATGCTGTGGGATTCTCATAGTGAGTCTGTTCATTTATTATTGTGTGTTTCTCTTGGAATCTAAGGAATGTCCTCTATTGCTGTCTGGGTAACTTTATCCCTGAATCAACAGTTGGTCTTTGTTAATAATTAATACATTTCTGTCTTTAAAAATTAATTAAAGGAATGTAATTTACAAGTTATTGGTTGTTGGGTTTTAGGAATACAATATTTTCACACAAATCCCACTACCAGTGTGAGCATCCCTTCACGGTGTTCCAGGTAAGGCATTTATGCTGCATAGTCTCAACCCGCCCCACCCCCCAACCCCCCAGACTGGAGTGATAGCACAAACTGTAGTACATTTTCCTTGCACTAGGCCAACCCAGGTTCCATTCCTCCATCCCTCTTGGAGAGCCAGGCAAGCTTCCGAGAAATCCCGCCATCACGGCAGAGCCTGGCAAGCTACCCATGGTGTATTCAATATGACAATAACAGTAACAACTCTCACAATGGAGATGTTACTGGTGCCCGCTCAAGCAAATCAATGAACAACAGGATGACAGTGCTACAGTCTCAACCCCAATTTGATCTTTGACACAATATCACAATATATGGTCTCCTGAGGACTGCAAGATGTACTTCATCCTCCTTTACCCCCACCCAACACCTTAGTGAACTCAGTTTTTTAGTCCAGCTATCAGGTACTCTTGCCACTGACCATTTGTTACTCTGTTACAATATTTCTTCTATCCCACAAGAGAAATCATTCTGTATCTGTCCCTCTACTTATAACTGACTTGATTCAGTATGATGGAATCTTTAGTTTGTTTCATCCACATAGCAACAAATTCCAGGATTTCAGCTTTTTGCTATAGCTCTGTAGTATTTCATTATATGTACTAAACTTTCTTTATCCATTCTCTATTCTTGGGCACTTGGGTTGTTTACAAATCTTGGTTACTGTGAGTAATACTGTAATGAACATAGTAATGCAAATATCTTTTCTAAATAGTATTTTTGGGCTCTTGAGTCGATGCTAATAAGTGGTTACTAGATCACATAGAATAAAGCTAGGTTTTAAAATACAATTTGAATATTCAGTAAATTTGTTCTTATTTACCTGCTATTAATATTTTCCATAATTTAACATTTAAGATAAATATTTGCTATCTTTCAGAATGTTTAGATCTTTGTTAAGTGCCAGTTAATTGTCAGGGCTGTGTTTACTGAAGAAATAGATGGTTGAAAGGAGCTGTCCTACTTATTATTTAAATAATTCCATAATAATAGCTTGGTTAAAATTATCTTTAAGCTATAGCTGATGATGCTCAGGGGACCAGGTGCTGGGAATCAAACGTGGACCTACCACATGAGAAGAATTTACTCATTTCCTTGAGCTCTCTCTTTGATCCCAAATTTACTACATTGAATTTTTTCTTCAATAAGTGATTGATGATCTTTCCATGTATTTTTAGGTTTGAATACATATTGTTTTTGTTTTTCTGTTTATAATATTAAAGTGTTTTTATTAAGGAGGTTTCATAGAGAAAATAGTATAAGGAATATCCTCGTGTCCATCATTCTGCTTACGGTTGGAAGCCTGCCTCAAGTGCTGGGGAGAAGGCAGTTGGAATAGAGGAGGAACCACTATGACATAGTTACTTGGAAATCATCACTCTGGATAAGAACTGCGTGCTGAAAATTGGTAAAGGAACAGTGTCTGTATTGCAAACCATAATGCCCAAGAGGAAGGGGAGGGAGGTGGAGAGGGAAGAAGAAAGGTGGTGGGGGGCAGGGGGAGAGCCCCTGCCATAGAGATAGCAGGCAAGTGGTGGGAGGGAAACTGATGGGTGTTGGAACATTATATGACTGATACCTGATCTTGAACAGCCTTGCAAACTTGTATTTAATGGTAGGACTAGAGCGATAGCATAGCAGATAGGGCGTTTTTGCCTTGCACACGGCCAACCCGGGTTCAATTCCTCCATCCCTCTCAGAGAGCCTGGAAAGCTACCGAGAGTATCCTGCCTGTACAGTAGAGCCTGGCAAGCTACCCGTGGCATATTCGATATGCCAAAAACAGTAACAACAAGTCTCACAATGGAGATATTACTGGTGCCCACTTGAGCAAATTGATGAACAATGGGACCACAGTGCGAATTTAATGGTAACTTAAAACAAAACAAAACATTGACAGTACTTTGCTGTGTAATTTCTTTTTTGCTTTCTACCTCTTAATTTTTTCCTTGAGGCAACAGAGTTCACAATAGTGTACAGCCACATCCCTACCACGAAAGTGCCTATATTTCCCTACCACTATCCCTGAATGTCTGTTTTGTCCTCAATCAATAAGCTCAGTTTTGTTGACAGAGTGAGTCGAAAGGTTTTTTTTTTTTCTTGTTGTTGTGGTTCTTGAGCCACACCCATTGTGTTTAGGACTTGCTCTCCTGGTTCTGTGCTCAGGGGTCACTCTTGGCTATTCTCTAGGGACCAAACGTGGTACCAGTTGGAACTGGAATAGGAAGCCTGCAATGCAAGTGCCTAAAACTGGATACACTCTCTCCATTTCTCTGGCCCCTTGTGGTTTGTTTTCAGTGGACATTATCTGTATCCCACATATGAGTGAGCTCATAATCTATATAAAATAATTGGAGTTTTGTGGGGTTTTTTAATTTGCGGCCATGCCAAGCAGTGCTCAGGGATCAGTTCTGGTGGGGCTCAGGAACCATCGGGTTGAACTAGGGTTGACTGTGTTCAAGGTAAGCAATTTATTTGATGTGCTACCTCTCTATCCCCATTAAATAATTTATGTACTAAATTATTTAGGAATTCTTAGTCTTATATCTATATTATAGTTTTAGGAGGACAATTAGGTGGGACTAGAAGGTCAACTACAGAATTGACATGGCTTATGGGATGTGCACTAGGCCTGTGATCAGGGCTTGGGAGGTAGTCTAGCTTTAATCGGGGTTAAAATTACTATGGCCACAGGAGTAGTTCATTCTTTGCCTGGAGTCATCGATAATGTCTCTCTGAGGTATTCAGTATTTGCTCCTTGTTTAATAGCCTAAACTTTCCTATATTTCAGAACTCAGATGTGTGTGACTTCTTATTAGAAGCAACATGAGCTAATCTGAGCATTAAAGCTACATGTTTTTTATAGACCCTGGTTCTGTCATAGAAGCTGAGTTCTGGAATTGCTGTGATTCTGTTGATTCTATATATATATATATATATATATATATATATATATATATGTATATATATATATATATTGATTTTCTTCCAGTGTCTTTTAAATTTTCATTTTAGGAGAGAAGGGAAGAATTATACTGTTAAATACCAGGTTCATTATGATCATCTATGAGCTTTCAGTTATTTAGCACTTACTGTTTTAATCTTAGAGAACGTAATAGTGACTTTCCTAGAAAGCTTTTTTCTCAGGTGAATTTTAGGTCCCTTAATTTTTACTTATTTCTAATTTTTGTTTGAGGGCTGCACCCAGAGATGCTCAGGGAACCATATGAGATTCCTGGAACTGAACCTGGTCAGGTCAGCCATGTGTTAGGCAAGTGCTGTGCCCACTATATTATCTCTCCAGCCTAATTTAATTTTTTTAATTTCACTTTTTACATATTATACATTATGTACAATATGTAAAATAAGATCACATAGCTAGTTGGTAGCAATTTTTAAAATGTGCACATCTGTCTGTTTTCCCTTCCCCTTTGTTGTCGCACACTTTGGAGTGGTACTGCAACTCTGAATGGCAGTGCTACTAGCGGTGCCCAAGGTCAAACTCACAGCAGGCAGGTGTTCTGCCACTGAGTGATCCCTGGCCCCTAGTGGTAGGTTTGAATATGGTTCATTCCATTTCCTGACAATCCTTGGGTTTGGTAAAACTGACCTAGATATATATTTAATAATGTTATTAAATAATAAATAGCAAACCAACTGTTTACAGCCTTCCTTCCTGTCTGGATTCCTGCAGTAGAGTCCCGTCAGATTCTTCTGACCTCTTCTGATCCTTTTCCCTCACCATCATCCAAAGTCCTTGAGTGGCCTTATGCATTTACCGGAAGGTAAATCTCCTCCACCTTCGCTCTCAAGACTCTTCTCCAGCTGCCCTCTCTCCAATCTCTTTGACATCATCTTTTTCCATTCCATCCTAAGTACTCTTCATTCTCGTCAGAATTATTTATAGTTGTCTAAGTATTTTCTATTATATTCCTCTGCTCTCTGCCTTAGTATCTGTCAGACATTTTCTTGTCCTAAAACACCCTTCACCCATTTAGCTTCCCCTTCATCTGTCTGTACAAATTGAGCTCTAGAATTGACTCTTTAAAGAAACCTTCCCTCTAACCCAGCTTTTGCCCTTTGCTAATTGTGTAGGCTTTACATAAAGTCAGCATGAGACATAGTACACTGTGCTGTACCTACTGTCTTATTTTCATTCTCATCTAGAATCCGGAGTCCATATGCTTTGACTTATCTGCAATACTTGGGCACCAGGCAGCTCAGTACACGCTGGGGAGGGTGCAAGTATATGCCCCGTATTTGGTCTTTGACTATATGAGAGAAGTTACCTTTGAAAAATTGTCTGTCCTGGTAGGATGACTCTTCTCTGATCCTTTGGCCAGAGAGAACAGACTTTTATTATGTTTGTGTGGTGTTTATTTTTGTCTGTGCTCACTGGTATTTCAGGATTGTTGGATTTTTTGTTTGTTTGTTTCCTTAACTCTATGTCTAGCATATGAGTCAAAAAGAAATCCAGGGAACTCACCGTTTTGTCCTTTCATTCATATTTTTAAACATCTGATATGCTTTTTTCATCAAATATCCAAACTTAGACTGAATCTGGTTGGTCAGTCTTCTAGGATTTTCACTTGCACTTAGTAAGAGGCATAGAGATAGTAAGTTCACACCATGGAAGTAGAAACGTGTGAGACATTCACTCTACCACTGAGCCACCGAGCTATATCCTCAGACTGTTTTTATTCTGCAGGGAGAGCACAGCTGTCAGTTCTCAGAGATTACTCCTGCTGGGATCATATGGGATACAGGGAATCGAATTTGGATCAGTTGCTTGAAAGGCAAATGCCCTTTCTGCTATATTATTGCTCCAGCCCTCCCAAGACCATATTTTTAGCTTATCTGGATATAAATATCTTATTTTTTGGGGGGCACACCAGGCATTGCTAAAGGGTTGCTCTTGGCTCTGTGCTGGTGGGTTAATGATACCATATGTGGTGCTAGGGATTGATCTTGGGTTGGCTCACACAAGGCAAGCTCCCTAACCATTGTACTGTCATTCTACCCTTTAAAACATTTTATTTTTATATTTATTAATGTAAATTTTATTTATAAGACTCTCACTTTCTTGAGTCTCAAATCACTTCCTCTCTAGGTCTCTTCTTTCTCATTCTCCCCAAAATAGACTTGAACTGAGAGGTAATGGTCACCCACATTCCCTATACCTACTAACAGGTGTCAGATGACAAAACTCAGGCTTGACAACTTTCATATCTAGCACCGAGGTAGCCTCCCTTGTCCACATTAGAAAACTTGATATTAGGATTCAGCATGTAGGTATGGTATGGTCCTTCACTTAGAAGAGTATAAGTCAGAGTTGGTCTCTCTTAATCCTTCTCCCAATTGTAGACAGCCGCACAGGATTGGTGACTTCCGGCATATCTACCTAGGAACAAAAAATGTCACAGGCAGTTTTCTTCCATGGAGGCAAAGGCAGGGATGTGTGTGGAAGTCAGTTGAGAGGAAGACATCCAGTGGTGGGGAAACAGGTGAGAGAAACTACTATCTAGTCTGTGAATTTGGCACCCCTGCTCCTATCAATACTGGATACATCACTGGGCATCAAGAAGGAGCTGGCATTTTCCCAGAAGGATGAAACAAACCATAGTGGCATTGTAAGGACTGTGAAAAACATAGTAACTGGGATTATAGGTTCTATAATTAGACCAGATCTGTTTCAATAAACTTAGTTACCTTATTTAACTGCAAAATTAAAAGATTTATATAGGATTAAGAGTCTCCTTGGCAGAACTTCCTGCCCCCACACCAGGCTATCTTCACGGGGGCCCCTCAGAGGGGGGTGGGTTGAGTTACCCTCCCCACTCCAAGCAGAGCCCCAGTAGCTGAAAACCTCCAGAACCCAGCCACAGCCATGCTCAAGGCCACTCTTCTCATGCTCGTACGAGCCTCCCACATGAAGGAACTGGTAGAGGAACCCAGGTATATGGGACCCATGGCTGAGATCTCCAAGGCTGCTCAGATCCAGACTGGGCCTCCTCCACCCAGATTCCCCATTTTCCAGTAGCTTGGCAGTCACACCCACAAACGGCCCCTGGTGCCATGTAATCTCATCAACCACTAAGATCCAGAGACTATACAACAAAGCTCCCAGAAGAGAGCGACACAGTTTGTCCTCCATCTCTCTCAAAGAGCCCAGCAAGCTACTGAGAGTATCCCCCCTGCATGGCAGAGCTTAACAAGCTACCTGTGATGCACTCGATATACTAAAAACAATAACAAATGATGGTCCTCATTCCCCTGACCCTGAAAGAGCCCCCAATACGCCATTGGGCTGCAGTACGCTAGCACACAACAGTCATGAATGGACATGTCACTAGAACCCACTTGAACAAATTGATAAACAGATCGATAAACAACAGGATGACAGTGATACAGTGATTATATATATATATATATACACACACACACACATATGCATATATGTAGTGTCTTATTATCTTAATTTTGTTAAATCTCTTTGTTCTAAATCTGGGAGCTTGCCTCATCTCTTCTAGAGGTATTTTTAATAGCTATTACCTTGTCCTCACATAAATGTTTCTGTTTATAGTTTCCTTAACATTTGTTATTTTGTATACACATTTAAACATGTGTTTGTTTTCTTTTGGTTTTGATTTTCCCCATCACATTTGAATGACTGTTTTGCTTGTTTAGTGTTTCCAGTTTCAATTTATCTGGAAAGATTGAGGATGACTGCCTGCTGGGCGAATGATGTTGGAAGGTTCTGAGGGTGTGCCAGTGGGTGGGGCCAGTGAGAACAGAGACCAGGAACTGACACATGTTCCTGACTTGTTGAGGAGTTGTACTTAGTTAGGAATGGTCCCAAGGAATGGAAAAGGACAAGGGAGCAGAAGTTCTTATCGCTTTATTAAGTACTTGAGTTTCTTGTGCTGCAGACCCAAGGCTCACAATTTAAAACTGCATACACAATTTCCTGTGTCAGAGTTTGCTTCCAGACACCCCACGGAACCAGCTCAGAGTTTCCACCTGATTCATTATAGATGCTCTGATCCCTAAAGTAAACACATTTAGGGAATTGAGAGTTTTGCACACTTAACTCGTATATGCCATCTTCTGATCTATATTTTACCTATGTTGCAATACTTTACTCAAACATTTATTAATTTCACATCTTTAGTGGTAATCATTAGCACAAAGTTAGAGTTCCAAAACTTTTATTTCCTAGCTGTTACCTCATAACACTTAACTTCAAGTTCCACATCTATAAAACAGATAGCTATAAATAAACAAATTTATTGGTAGCTAATAAATCTTGCTACCAATAGGGTTGCTGGGAATTTTCAGTGAGAAAAGTTTTTATTAATCTAAGTGAGTAATAAGTATTTCTTGTTGCAGCTCTTCGTAAGGAAAGAGCCATATCCCTTTATACCATTATCCCATTATTTCTGTTATAATGTTCAGCTCGTATTAGGAGCAAAGCAAGACTTTTTTTTTTCTTTTGGGGTCATACCCTGCAATGTACAGGAGTTACTCCTTATTCTGCACTCAGGAATTACTCGTGGCGCTGCTTGGGGGACCAATAGGATGCTAGGATTCAAACCCAGGTTGGCCTAGTGCAAGGCAAACGCCCTACCCACTGTGCTATCACTCCAGCCCAAAGCAAGACATTTTTTAATTGAAAATAAAGGACATTGTATATAGACCCATCCTTAGCTTTCTCACCCAATAGTGTTGCTTCTGCTTCTGCCAAAGTTCCCTGAGCACTTACTATACATCAGCAATTTTTTTCCGTCTCAATATAGAAAAAATGTCATTGTTAGAGTTTCACTTAGTCTTCATTTCATTCTTTCGTATAGAGATGTGTGTCTTAGCACATTTGATGTAGGATTTTCTACTGGGATTCTGAGACTGTCATTATTGCCTTTATTATTAGTGATAAAGTGATGTCACATCTCTGAGTTTATGTTCTCAAAATTATCTCATATTTTCACCAGAGTATATCTCTTAGTTGTATCTTACAGCTTAATTCACGCTAAAATCACACTGACTGACTTAAATTTAACTTTGTCCAAGTAGCAGCATTTGTTATACTTAGTCTTTGTGGTTATTGCTGCAAAAGAGTATAAACAATCATTTTAGTAAAGACGTAGCCTTTTGTTTCTGTGCTCACTTTCCAAAAAAGCCATGCCATCCTCCTTCCCCCCAATGGATTTGTAAAGTTACTCAAAGTAACTTAGCCCTAAGATTTTTTATGGGGATCAGAGTTTAAGGTTAAATCACCATGCCTCTGTGAAGCTGTATAAAAAAGTAAGGTAGGAAGAAAAAATTGCACTAATGTTTCTGGTGTGGTATTTTAATGCACACCGATAAGCATTTACTAAGACAATTTTATTATACAAATACTCTTAAATATTTGTTCTGTCGCTCTATTAGTGTGGAAGTCAAACATTCCCAAAGCAATATTTTTAGTTTATGCAAAAGGAAGAAGATACTAAGACTGTTCACTTTAAAGGTATCTTAAGAGAGTAAACAATTTATCTTCATATTTTATCTTATCCTTATAGATAATGAAATTTTTAGATTACTATGGTAAAGGAATCACTCTAAGTATTTACAAAAAGTCAAGACCAGGAACTGAAACTGAAGTATAAGACTACAAATTCTTGTCTCCCTATTACTTTATTTGCATCACTGATTTAATATATTGTTCTTAAATGACCATTAATGAATTAAATATTGATTAGAAAATAAATTTATAATAAAAACAATTGTAATATGTTGAGTAGGCTGCTTAAATTTTGTTTTGTACAGATATTTATGTTTACAGAGGGCAAATATAAAACAAGTACACCAGATAAATGTTGTGAGAGATGCCAAATAATTCTCTCAACTAAAGAACAACTGGAAATCAACAACATATTGCAGGGAAAAAGAAAATTATCCACTCACAGCATGGTGTGCCCGAAAGACATATGCATCTATCTGAAATTGGATGACCACATCACAGAATAGGTGGTGTGGGATTGTTTGGTAAATATATCCAAGTGTGGCACCAGCCAACACTGCTATAACAAAACTTGAACCTGCTAGAAACATAATAATCCATAATCAGAGACCTAATGTCAGGGGTCAATGACAGATGCTGTTGAAAACTGAGCTCTGGGATGAAAAGCCAAAATCTTCGCTCTGCTAGTGTCTGCTTGGTAGCTGGACAGACTGAGACCCCCTCCCTCTTCTTTCAAGGAATAGCACAGAGACGATTCACCAATTCAGAACTGTAATACAGACTTTTGTCATGAATAGAAATTAGAGTGGCCATCAGGTCTGAGGGTTAGTATGAAACTCAATTCCCGTAAATACAGAATAACTCCCAATTTCCGTTTTCTGTCTCATCTATCTCACTGGCACTTCATAGAAGAAACAAAAGGGAATTCAAGTACTAAAACTACAATTTTTTATTAAGGAGCATTGTTTTAATAAGAAAAACCCAAATGCTTAATTGGAAAATTGTGCAGACAATATTTTAAAGTTTTGATGAAATTTCTCAAATAAAATGACAATACCCAGAAGGGAAAATGTAAAAGATATAGAATTGGTGGAGGTAAGAAAGTATTCAGAAGAGCATCACAAAGATACTCATAGGCTACAAAAACTGGAAGAACATATAATGTATGTAATGTGTTAAATACACTTAGTAGGTTTGAAAATTAAAAATGGTGATGCTGGTCATGCACAAAAGTTAACTCAAACTAAAGACTAAAATATTTGACCTCAAATCATAAAACACATAGAAGAAAACATGAGTAATACATTCCTAGTATCAACGTCTGAGATACATACATTTGGAGGCTCAGTTCTGACTATTGGGAAAACAGAGACAGTTTAGCTATTGGAAGGAGATAATTGCACAGCATACATACAACAACAAAGGCTTAATAGCCAAAATCTCTAAACTCTCTAAAATCTAATTTCATTCCTAGAAATGAACAGAAAATAAGAAGCCCAATTTTAAAAGTGGGCAAAATATTTAATTCGGTATTTCTCTAAAGACTCCTTAAATTAAAAAAATGTTCAGCATCACTTATTATTAGGGAAATGCACATCAAAATCAGAATGAGATATGTCTTTAGTCAAGTGTAAAAAGGAAAGTTCTATAGAAAATGACTATGCCAGAAGGATAGGGGAGATTGTTGGTGAGAATGCAAAGAAAAAGGTATTGTGGCATACTATTGCAGGGAATTTAAATTTCAGCACCATTTGTAGACCATGATATGGAATACTACAACAAAACAGATGGAAATTTTAAATTTTTGGCAATACTGCACCAGGCATATATCTGAAAGCTGATTCAAAAATACTAATTCAAAAGATCTTTTGCTCTTCTCTGTTCATTACGAATTATTAATAATAGACCAAACATGAACTGAATATAAATGCACATTCACAGATAATGTAGTATTCTCGCTTCATATGTAGTAGAATAACTTTCTGAAATTAAATAAAATTGTGGCTTAAGTGATGAAATGGATGGTTGTTAAGGTGAAGTGTGCTATGTGAAATTTGTAAGTGAAGGACAAATACTGGACTGTCACTTATGGAATATAATACAAAACGAAATCTTGAATCTGTTAAAGTTCTGGCAAATGTCACTGGCAAAGGGGAGAGGAAGGTGTTAAGAATGAACTCCACGGTCCTTTTGGTGGTTAATTGGAACTGGAACTTTGGTGTGATAGGTTCGGTGAATATTAGAAAGAGGTTTATGTAAGCTAAACCCTGAAAATCCTATGATTTAAAAAATCAGTGAGAAATCAAAAAAGTTAAAAATTCATGTGCATTTTTTATATTTTAGCTTTAAATTTGTTTTCTCAATCAGGTACATTTATTAAAATGTTTTTAATAAAGGTCATCAACTTGTGACACATTTAAAGTGTCTGCCTTTGGCTAATATTTTTTAAACTAATCTTGCTTTTCTGGAAAGTTTATTTAGCTCAGTTACAAAAAGTCATACACAAAATGTACACTCATTCATATGTTACCTCATGAATTGGAAAGGAGAAATTCTGGGACCGGAGCATATAGTACAGTGTGTGTGTGTGTAGGTAGGGTGTGCTTAACTTTGCAAGCAGCTGACCTGGGTGCAATCCCCAATACCCCATATGGTCCTGTCAGTGTTGAGCATCGCCAGGTGTGTCCCTTCACACTAAAAAAAAAAAAAAAAAAAAAAAAGGAGAGAGGAGGGGGAGTAGAGGGGAAGAGATTTTATTTATAGGATGAAAGAAAATTGGAAAGTTTACCTCATGACTAGATAAAATTTTAAATGCATAATAAAGTCAATTTGTCATTAAAACTATAGTTTTATAATACATTATAGGATCACCTCTTATTTTTTGATAGTAAATAGCAGTCTGTAGGCAACTATAATTACATATGTAGGACTCTACTACCCAAAATTATTGGCCTGTGATAAGGCCTGTTGGTTCAGTGGTTTGGGGGTCAAGTACTGCCAAACTCATGCTGATCAAACTCATGGCCTCATGTACTGATCAAACTCATGCCTTCTATTTTCTCTACATATTTTCTCTACCAGTTGAGCTTCTGTTCCATAATCTTAAACTATGTGATTTTGCTTGTGTCTGCATAAAAAATATTCTTTCATTGTTTACACGAGTTTTGATAAGTACATTTAAAATATTATAAATGGGATTTTAAAAGCTGTAGTGTTTTTTCCCTTTGAGTTTGCAGTCTGTTTATTTCTGCCTATATTTGTTAGTTCTTGTAATAGGAAATATAAAAAGATTAAATTATTATCAAAAATGAGAATTGGAAAAAATACCATTCCAAAAACATAAAACTGCTTCTCATCTACTTATATGCAGTAGTTTTTAAGCAACATATATAGGTTAATTATTTGCTTGTTTTATCCCCTCACATGCTGCTTTTCTTGTGCTAAGTCTATAATATGAAACGAATTTCTTTCTTGTGCTACGTATCATTACTGGTACTGGATATTCTGTTATATACCAGTAAGACAGAGCCTTGTGTACAAATGAACCAACAATCCAGAGATCTTAGATCCATGTGATAAATCAATAGATAAATGTAAAATGATGAGGTACAAACCTGAAATGAGAATTAAAAAGTTAAGACCTAATTTTAATTAATGAAAAATTATAAACCTTATGGAGGCCTATAGTTCCTCCTAAGTAGAATGAAAGGGATTTTGGAAAGGGGGTTTCAAAATAGTTGAAGATAGAATATATTTAAGTATTTGAAAGTAGGCAAAAATGCTCCAAATTGAGAAAGAGAAGGACAGATAACTGCATAATGAATTTGGCAAAAATGGACTTCTAATGGATTGGTATATTGCCTACTATATCAGTGTTCTGAAGCTGCAGAAACTGATGAATGAAAAACAGAATTTTGTTTTTTCCTCACAGTTGTTTAAGTCTAAAATTGGGGTGCTGGAGAGAGTCTGTTTCATGCCTCTTAACAAAATTCTGGTGGTGCCAGTATTGACTTGCCTCTGTTCACATCTCTGTTTTCCTCTTGAATGCTTTTTTTTCTTTTTGTATCACACTAGGCAAATGCTAGTACTCAGGAATTATTCCTGGCGATTCTTGGGGGACCATATAGGATGCTGGGGAATGAACCCAGGTCAGCTGTGTGCAGGCAAATGCCCTATCCACTGTACTATGGTTCTCACCTCTCTTTTCAGTTTAACGCTGCTTTCTTCGTTCTGTACCTAATTTCTTTATGCCTTTCTCTTAAAAGGTTATTTGTGATTGCATTTAGAGACTTATCCTAGAACAATCCAGGATTACCTATCCATGCCACTGTCCTCAAACACTTTTGCAAAGATCCTTTTCCTTAGATAAGAAGCAATAAGTGTGAATTGTCAGGGATTTCATATGAAGATTTGGGAAGACCTTTGTTATTCACTTTACCACAGCTACCCAACATTTTATTCTTACCCTTTAATCTATCCCCATAACTCTTTGTTCTAAAGATAATTTTGCTATTACTATCCTTGCCAGAAATAATCATAAAGTTATTTGGGCCCAAGGAGGCATCATGACATGCCTCTTGACTTTGGATAAAGGTTTTTCTAATTCTCTGTGAGATTTACAAAGGCAACTTTTTCTTTTCTTCTGGTAACTGTCTTGTAAAGATGTAAGGCTGGAATTCCTAAAATCATCTCCTGCCATCTGAAGGGCAACACAACTACTTGAGAAAGGTAAAGCCCTGTGATTCCCAGGAAATCCAGCAGAGCCAAGTTAAATCAACCCTGCAGTCTGCTCAATCTCTGGGCTTTTAGTTGTGGGACTGAGTACATTTTATTACCATTTAAGGTGGTTTGAGTTAGTTTACTGCAACTTGCAGAATAAAACATGTTTGGACCCACTAGGACAAAGAATTTGAATTTCACTTAAGATATAATACTTAATTGGACAGTGAGTGGGATAATTGATTAGGGAGGTTGAACAAGGGAAACCAATCACTCCATGAAATAGTCCAGGTTAATGCTAATGATGCTTTGATCTTGGGGGTATTAGTAGAATAGAGAAAGATAGACAAATCTGGAGTGATAGCACAGCGGTAGGGCGTTCGCCTTGCATGCAGGCTGACCCAGGTTCGATTCCTCCGCCCCTCTTGGAGAGCCTGGCAAGTTACCGAGAGTATCTCGCCTGCATGGCAGAGCCTGGCAAGCTACCCATGTAGTATCCGCTATGCCAAAAACAGTAACAAATCCCACAATGGAGACGTTACTGGTGCCCACTCGAGCAAATCGATGAGCAACGGGATGACAGTGATACAGTGACAGTGATACCAAAGTAAAGTTGTACTGCAAGATTTCTCATTGAATTTGGTATACTGAAAACAGACATCTTATTTGATGCCTCTCTTGACTGAAACAATAGGATGCTTTTATTTTAAAGACAGAAACATTGGGGAAAATGAGAAACTTAAAATAGCAGTAGAACTTTAGATTCTAGAAGGGGCTTGAGTAACTGCTAAGTGTCTTAGCAAGTCCTTGATAATAGAATGCAAAATATCACTTGAGGAAATTAATAAGCAGCTAATTTAGACAGTGAATATTTCAGTGACTCAGAAATTAGCTCTGTTAGTTACTTTTTGTATCCAGAGATAAAGGTTGGGTGGTGGGTTGATACAGTTCATAAGCAAAAGCAGCAATACAACTACTTCTTTTAAGTAGTAAAACTGCAAACAATTGGAAACAATAGAGCTTGTTTCAATATTTTCAGAAAAGTTATTTCAACCTCAGAATGAACTGTTTAGTCAGTGAAAGTCCTACATTCCTGTTCTCATTAAACTATGGGTAACTTCTGTACTGAAATGACCTAGGCAGCCAAGGATAAAAGAAAACACATAACAAACTTAAGGAAGGACACATGAGAGAAGGAGATTCTGAAAGGAAATATCAGGATTTTAGTAAAGCCTAGAGAACACTATTATGGATTGTGGTAAATCAAAGGATTCCTGGAGAAAGTGTTCAAGATAATGAAATTGATAAATTACAGAGACTGTACAAAAAATTTCAGAGCAGATTAATACATTATTAAAAGTTTAGGGTGAGTTTTTGTTAAGTGCAGTAGCTATGTAACATAATTATTAATTTCTAGAAAGATGACAGAAGAGGAAAAATTTTTGTACTGTACATCACTTGACTATGCATTGTGTATAGATAGTTGTAATAACAAACAGGATAGATAGGGAGAGAAGACAGAGGGACATAAGTATAGGGCAAAGAAAGGTAATAGAAATCATAAGCTTCCATAGTGAAAATCAGTACTTTTAAAAAGCATTTTAAAAATTCAGTATAAGGTAAAATCCAAAGGATCAAATAGAGTTTCAAATGGGAATGATGGTGAAGGTGTATGATAGGTATATACTATAAAACTTGGTGAGAGTATATGCCTGTTAAATATTAATAATCGTGAAGACTGGACAAAATTCCATTAGAGAATCTACAAATCAACACTATTTTGTTATAGACTCGGTATGAGCATGAGGACTAATTAGGCATCCAGCATGATTCCTAGGTTTCTCTTCTCTGCTAAGTAGGTAACAGAGGTATCATTTTTAATTCAATATGGACCTGAAGAGGTACAGGCTGAGTTACACTCAGTAAAACTGAGTTTTACAGTGATTGCAAATTAACTGTGAAAAGGATCAGCAGGTAACTTTATCAGTATAAATCTCAAAGGAGAAAACTGATTTGAAGATAAATTTAGTCTTCCGCATAATGAAATTATTTAAAATAAGAACCACAACCACGAGTGGGGTCCAAGAACTAAGTTTAGAGGAGATAGATATTTACTAGTTTTAGTGAAAAGAACCTGCAAAGGAGAGATGCAATTATGAGAAATACGAGGCAGGGGAAAAATAAGGAAAGGGTTGTCATGGACATGAAGGGAAAAGCAATTTCGGAATGAGGGGTATAAGCAATTTGCTGCATGCTACTCAGATGTCCGATGGGAACTTCAGTGTCTACTGCTTTTCATACTTTTATTATGTAACCAAGGGCTAGATAATTTAGGGTGGCTGACAAAAATTAATTGAAGATACTTTTAAATCTGAATGTCTGAATGTGCTGGTGATCATGTTATTTGCACATTAGAAAAGATTTTTTTTTTTAAAGTTACTGCTGGGGCAACATAGTATGGATTATCTATCTGAAAAGTTTAATTGCATGTTTTGTTCAAATATTTAACCACCGTGTTAGTGAATAACTCTTAATTGATTTTGTAAATAATAGAAGTAATTATCTGGAAGCAAATAAAAATGAAGATACCAGCTATTCAAACTTGGTAGTGCAGTAAAAAGTGATAACTGAAAGCCAATTTTGTAGCAACATAGGTCTGTGTCAGGAAATTTTTTTAATAACCTGACATTTCACGTGACTTATCTAGTATAAAAGAACAAGTAAACCCAAAATTAGGAAAAAGGAAGGAATAATAATAACTAGAGCACAAAGAGTAGAAATTGAAGAATACAGAAAGATCAGTGGAAATCAAGAGCTATTTCTTGAAAAGTTCAACAGAATTGATAAACATTAGTTATGCTCTCTAATAAAAAAAGAAAAAAAGACTCTAAAGTGATCAGATGTGAAAAGGAAATGCTATAATAGATACCTTAGAAATAAAAAGTATCATAATATGCTACTGCTGTGTATATCTGTATGCAACTAATTGGACAATCTATTAAAAAAGAACAAGTTCTTAGGAACATACAACCTTACAAGACTGAGACAGGATTAAATAGATAGTATGAGTAGATCAATTACAAGGAAAGACAATGAAATAATACTAAAATGATTTAATATCAAATATTAAACTTGATAACACTCAAATTTAAAACCAAGATCACTTCATTAGTATATTGTATCAAACTTAGTAATTGTTCTGAAATTCTTCCAAAATATCAGAGGTAGGGATATATATGTATCATGAGGTTAGAGTTACCCTGATTCTTCAAAAAATAAAACCAATATTTGTGCAAATGTAGGTATAAAATCTTCACCAAAATACTGGCAAGTTGAAATTAGAAATACATTAAAATAATGCATCAAATTGTAAAATTTATTCTAAGATGCAATGGTGAATTGGAATTGGCATACATCTTTCAGTTCAATACACACCAACAAAAAGAAAAAAATCTATCTTATCAAAAAGATAAAATACAGTCTTTGTATTCTGGTCACTGTATCTCTTGCGGTGCAGAAGCTTTTTAGTTTAATGTAGTCCCATTTGTTGATCTCTGTTTTTACTAGATTGCTTAGTTCCGTGTCACCTTTGAAGATACCTTTATCTTCAATATCGTGGAGGGTTTCGCCGACCTTGTCTTCAATGTACCTTATGGTTTGTGGTCTAATGTTGAGGTCTTTAATCCATTTTGATCTGACTTTTGTGCATGGTGTCAGGTCAAGGTCTAAACCCATTTTTTTGCATGTGGTTGTCCAGTTGTGCCAGCACCATTTGTTAAAGAGGCTTTCCTTGCTCCACTTCACATCTCTTGCTCCCTTATCAAAGATTAAATGGTCATACATTTGGGGTTGTGTGTAGGGATATTCCACCCTGTTCCATTGGTCTACGGCTCTGCCTTTGTTCCAGTACCATGCTGTTTTAATTGTTACTGCTTTGTAGTAAAGTTTGAGGTTGGGGATGGTGATGCCTCCCATCATCTTTTTCCCAAGAATTGTTTTAGCTATCCTTGGACGTTTGTTATTCCATATGAATTTTAGGATTGCTTGATCCATTTCTTTGAAGAATGTCATGGGTATATTTATAGGGATCGCATTGAATCTGTATAATGCTTTAGGGAGTATTGCCATTTTGACAACATTGATTCTCCCTATCCACGAGCAGGGTATATGTTTCCATTTCCTCATGTCCTCTTTGATTTCATGGAGTAGCGTTATGTAGTTTTCTTTGTAAAGGTCTTTTACTTCCTTGGTTAAGCTGATTCCGAGGTACCTGATTTTCTGGGGCACGATTGTGAATGGGATTGCTTTTTTCATGTCCCTTTCCTCTGCCTCATTGTTTGCATATATGAAGGCCATGGATTTTTGGGTATTGATTTTGTAGCCTGCAACTTTACTGTAAACTTTGGTACATCTATACAATGGAATACTATGCAGCTGTTAGAAAAAAGGAGGTCAAGAATTTTGTAGTTAAGTGGATGGGCATGAAAAGTTTCATGATGAGTGAAATGAGTCAGAAAGAGAGAGACAGACATAGAAAGATTGCACTCATCTATGGTATATAGAATAACAGAGTGGGAGACTAACACCCAAGAACTGTAGAAATAAGTACCAGGAGGTTGACTCCATGGCTTCGAGGCTGGCCTCACGTTCCGGGGAAAGGTCAACTCAGAGAAGCGATCACCAACTACATTGTAGTCGAAGGCCATGTGGGGGAAGGGAGTTGCGGGCTGAATGAGGGCTAGAGACTGAGCACAGCGGCCACTCAACACCTTTATTGCAAACCACAACAGCTAATTAGAGAGAGAAAACAGAAGGGAATGCCTTGCCACAGTGTCAGGGTGGGGTGGGGGGGAGATGGGATTGGGGAGGGTGGGAGGGACACTGGGTTTACGGGTGGTGGAGAATGGGCACTGGTGAAGGGATGGGTTCCCAAACTTTGTATGAGGGAAGTATAAGCACAAAAGTGTATAAATCTGTAACTGTACCCTCACGGTGATTCTCTAATTAAAAATAAATAAAAAAAAGATAAAATACAAAATTATGGGAATAAACATAAAAAAGTTAAATTTTTGCGCTAGTAACTAGAAGATATTGCTAAATAGAACAATGCATAATATAATGAAAATATATTTTATGCTTTTGAACTGTATCAGCATCACAAGAATTGTTTTCTGAGAGCAAAATATAGATCTGATTCAGACCCTATCAAAATTACTTTGACATGTTTCAAGGAAATTTAATAAGCAGTATAAAAATTTTTGTTTGAACCAGTGAAAATATTTAAATAGACAGTACATTATTTAGGAAAAAAATGAAGTATAAAATTACACTCTCTAAATTCTAGCCATACTGCACAGTGATAATATATCAAAAATAAAAAGTGGACATAATTAGTCCACTGTATCTTTAAAATAAAATCAAACATAAAAAGCAGTGATAAAATATCACTGAAGCAAGAGTTTATGTAGTAAGGACTCCAGTAAATGGTGGTTAAAAAGGACACATAGAAAGAATTAAAGAAGGTTACTCTCTAATCATATTCACAAAAAAATATTTGAAACTGTAAAATACATGGAAAAAAGGTAAATTATTAATTCATAGACATTGACTTGAATGATATCAATGGGAATCCAACTCCAATGGTAAGGGAAAGGAAGGCAAAAGTATAATGGATTAAGTACATCAAAATAAAAATCTGCATAATGTAAGAAAGAAATTATCATTAAAACAGGTAATTTAAATGCACATTAATTTTGAGAAGCACGTATTATGAGATAAATATTCTCACCCCTAAAATATTATGACTAAGTATTTTCAGTTGATCTTAGTACTTAATCCTTTTACCAGGCAGAAGAAGTTTTTTGATTGCCAAAACTTTACAGATGAAAAAATTGAGGCTTAAAGTGGAAATAACTTTCCAGGGGGCACAGCTAGACAAACCCCGGATCTAACCCAAGGAGTCTTACCAAGAAGTCCTGTTCCTAAAATCATTATATCCCAAAGCCATAGCCTTAATTCCTCATAGTCTAGCACCTATGTTCCAACAGTTTTAGTTTGTTCTTTTAAGTTCCAAGAATCTCTGCCTTTTTTATAAATCAACTAGATGACTTTTCCAGGAAAATTTTCACCTTCCCTCTGCCCTGGTTGCTGGAAGGTTTAAGAGTCATGTGGGTAGTTGTGTGCTTAGTGTGTTCCATCCTTAAGGAGACACCAGAGGTGTGGAGAGAGGGGTGAGAATAGAGATGGGGGACTGTGGGAATGTAGCTGGGGTCTATCATCAGAATTCACTTGGGATAATAAAAGTCAAATTGTTGGGCTAAAGAAAAGATGAAGAAAGAGGAGAGAACTTGAGTCCCTTTTGGCTTAGGCACCCTAAACTGATGTAAGTAGATTCATCTTTACTGTTAGTCAGAGATACCATGTGATTGTAGAAATAACAGAAAGGAGGACTATTTTAGAAAAATAATATCTTCATTTTCTTAGATATGTAGTCAAGATGTGTTAGAATGTTTTAAAGTAACCCACACTGCCTTAAAATATGTAATTTGAATTTTTTAAATGTACTTAAGATTTGTCTACAGTTCTCACAGGAGGCAAAATTTTTGTTTGTCTTTTTTTTTGTTTCTATTTTTGACCCACATCCAGTTATGCTCAGGGCTTATTCCTGACTCTATGCATCAGGGATACTAACTTTGCTGAGGGAACCTCATATGGTACTAAGTATTGAACCCAGGTCAGCTGTGAACGAGGCAGGTGCCCTACCCACTTTGTTGTTTCTCCAGTCCCCAAATCTAGCATTTTGTTTTTGTTTTTAATAGCCTTATGCCTTAAATATTAAAATGAATATTAACATGTGACAGTTTATATTATGACTAAAATTTTTAGCAAGGTGATACTGAATCTTTTTTGCTTAAATAAGGGAAAAGTTTTCTAAGAGATGTCATAAACTGTCTTTAAGGGAAGAGTTGGGTATACTTGAGATTAAGATAATGAAAGGTTAAATCTCTTTTCTAAGTTTCAGCTCTTACCAAATATAAACCAAAAAAGTCATGTATAAACCAAAAAGTATGTAGCGATAATTGAATAGAAGTATGAATATTGTTGATGCATCCATTAAAATAATTACTGTATCATTGTCATCCCGTTGTTTATCAATTTGCTCGAGAAGCAACAGTAATGTCTCCATTCGTCCTAACCCTGAGATTTTAGCAGCCTCTCTTTACTTGTCCTTCCCAATGGTGCCACATTGGAGGCTCTTTCAGTGTCAGGGGAATGAGACCCATCATTGTTACTGTTTTTGGCATATAGAATATGCCATAGCGAGCTTGCCAGGCTCTGCCATGTGAGCAGGATTCTCTCGGTGCTTGCCAGGTTCTCCAAGAGAGATAACTAGACTATAAAAGGTCAAGGGGTCACAAATGAGGCTGTGCACTTCTGGGAGCTTTGTTTATAGTCTCTGGATCTTGGCTGTTGATGGGATTACATGGTGCTGGGGGCAGTTTGTGGCAGAGTCTCGTGCCCCTGAGCCTGGCTGTCTTCACCAGGGCTCCTCAGAGGGAGGCAGGTTGAATTTCCCTCCCCGCCCTGAGCAGAGTCCCGTTGTTGAAGACCTCCAGAACCCAGCCACAGCCTTGCTCAAGGCCACGCTCCACATGCTCGGACATGCTCAGACGAGCCTCATGCATGAAGGAACTGGAAGACAAACCCAAGTGTGCGGGACCCGGGGCTTAGATCTCCAAGCCTGCTTGGATCGGAACTGGGCCTCCCCCACCCAGATCCCCCATTTTCCAGTAGCTAGGCAGTCATGCCCACAAACTGCATTAAAATAAAGGTAACTTTAATATGAATTTTGAATTAATACCTTTGTATAAAAATAAAAAGAAAAAGAAAAGGCGCGGGCGAGGAAAGGGAAGCCTCACCGCACCGAGCCAGGCACAGGGCCTAGGGCAGCAGCTGTCTCTCCCGCCACCCGAGTTCGGTAGCCTCCAGCCGCTTCCCCCACCCCGGGGAGGTTGATGGCGAAGATGTGGCAGGCGAAGGAAGGAACGGAGCCAAGATGGTTGGTCTCACTTGCAGTTTATCCCAGTACACTTTCCACCCTCTATACACTTTCCGCCCTCTCTACACCTTTATGCCACCCTCTATACACTTTCTGCCTCTATCCACTTTCCCCCTCACCTCCTCCCCGAACCCCCATTTATTCATCATGGCCCTTCCAAAGGGCGCAATACATTGACGTCACTAAAGGCACCAAAAGATCTTACAGGAAGAACATTGAGGCAACATAATTCTCTTGTATCTGCAGGCCCTTAATCTAGGCCCCCCGGAAAGAAGATACAAAACCAAAACGGAAGCCTTCTTTGGGCTGAAAGCACTCGGATTTACATCCCAAAGACCAGGCTGGGCTGCAGCCTGGAATCTACAATGTCAAATCAATTCTGGCTAGCACCTTAGATCCGGGTCAAAGATCAGCTAGGTTTCTGTGACAAAAGGTTTCTGTGACAAAACTCCAGAAGGCAGCTGGAAAAGGGGAAATATTCCAACATACCTTGTTTAATTTTTTTTAATTTTCAATTAAAGATACAGCACCTTCAAGTTTGCAGCAGATTAAATGCAGCATTTACATTATTAAACATCAATTTAGGTTGACTTTATGGACAGGTTTTTGAAACTTAGGAATGATGATTATTACTGTATCACTGTATCACTGTCATCCCATTGATCATCAATTTGCTTGAGCTGGTGCCAGTAATGTCTTCATTCGTTCTAGCCCTGAGATTTTAGCAGCCTCTCTTTACTCATTCTTCCCAGAGGTGCTGCATTGGAGGCTCTTTCAGGGTCAGAGGAATGAGACCCATCACCGTTACTATATTTGGCATATCAAATACATCACTGATAGCTTACCAGGATCTACGCGTGGCCAGAATGCTCTCGGTACCTTGCCAGGTTCTCTGAGAGGGAGAACTAGGCTATAAGAGGTCGCTCAGCCGTGAATGTGGCTGTGCGCTTTCGGGAGCTTTGTTTTATAGTCTCTGAATCTTGGCTATTAATGGGATTACACAATGGGGAGAGAGGGGGAAGGCGAGGGTGTGTCATGTCATTTGTGGGTGTGGCTGCCAAGCTACTGGAAAATGAGGGATCTGGATGGAGGAGACTCAGTTCCGATCTGAGCAGGCTTGGAGATCTCAGCCCCGGATCTCTGCTCAGGGAAACTCAACCCTCACACCCACCCAAGGCTGAGGGCAAGAGACTGCAAAACTCTAAGCAAATCTGTTTTACTTCATTTTTAAGAGATCAATAGCATTGCTGCACATTCAGAGGAAAACAGGGTATATATTTTGCCTGAAGTCAAAGAGTTGAACTCTGGTTCCCTCCATCAAATATCGCCTTCAGCCTACCTTTTATTTTAGCACTTTTTTAGAAACATTTATTATAAGCATATTTTTCCTTGTTAAAGATGATCAGAATTAACAAAATACTAGGAATTAAATGTTAATTTGATCTTTTCACTGCTTGGCAGTAAAAGAAATAATAAAATCAGAATGCTTAAAGATTATCTATACTGCTTTTAAGCCAAGACTTATATGTAGGTAACATTGTTGTCCTGTTGTTCATCTATTTGCTTGAGCAGGCACCAGTAATGTCTCCATTGTGAGACTTCTTGTTACTGTTTTTGGCATATTGAATACACCATGGGTAGCTTGCCAGTCTCTGCTTTGTGGGCAGGATACTCTCAGTAGCTTGTCAGGCTCTCTGAGAGGGACAGAGGAATCAAACTGGGTTGGCTTCATGTAAGGCAAATGCCTACCCACTGCACTATCATGCCAGTTCATATGTAGGTACTTACAAATATAGGTTTGTTATGCTTGCTAAGTTCAGAATACTGAATTTTCTTTTTTTCTCTGCTTTTCCCCCTTTTTTATTTTATAGAGTAGTTCACAATATTTGATTACTTTTAATATTCAAACACCAATCCCACCACCATTATACCTTCCCACCACCATATTTTGGGTGTTTCCATCCTGAACCCCAATCCCTGCCCCAAAGTAGAACCAAAATAATACAATATTTCCCTCCAAGATTATTTGCCTCCTACGATGAATCCCATCAAATGTGGTCTGGTACTCTTGGAGTGTAGGTAGGGTGTGTCTTATGAAGTGAATGCTGCAAACATGCTCGTACGGTCCAGGGTAAAGTTCACTCGTGGGTGAGGCTCGACCCAAGCATGGGCATATCAGCTGTGAGCAGGACACCGGTTGAGTTCTGGAGGTTTTTGGCTGCTGGGGCTGGGTCCCTTGGTGTGGGGAGGGGTTTCACTGCCCTATTCTGGGGCGCCCTGAGTGAAACAGCCTGGTGTGGGTCAGGCAGTATGCTGAGTGTGGAGACGGGGGAAAGGGGTGGTGGCGGGGGCGATACTGAATGTTCAGAATACTGAAAATTCATTTTTATTGCTAGCTAATCTTAAATAATTTAATGAAGAGAAATAACATTGGATGGTTTCAGACAACATCAGTATAGAATTAATCTTCAAATATCTTCTACTGTCATTAATTCATGAATGTTTCCTTATGATTTTTATTGTTTCTTGGGGGAGAGGAGGTGATTGGCCATACCCAGTAATTCTCAGAGCTACGCCCAGCTCTGCACGTAAAGCTCAAGCATGGTGCTTTGAGTTATGTCTCTTCCCTCTTGTCAGATGATGATGATGATGATGATGATGATGCTGATGATGATGATTTAATTAATTAGTCACCATGAGGGTACAGTAACAGATATTTTCATACTTGTGTTTCCCTCATACAATGTCGGAGTACCCCTCTCTCTACCAGTGTCCATTCTCCACCATCAGTGAACCCAGTATCCCTCCCACCTCCCAATCCCATCCTCCCTCCCCCGATCCCCCCCCCCCGCCGCATTCCCTTTTGTTCTCTCTCTCCTTTTGGGTGTTGTGGTCCACAATAGGGGTATTGAGTGGCCATCGTGTTCAATCTATAGTCTACTTTCAGTATGCATCTCCTCTCCCGAGCGGGTCCTCCAACCAGAGCTTACTTTATGTTCCTTTCTCTATCTGAACTGCCTTTTCCCCCAGCATGTGAGGCCAGCTTCCAAGCCATGGAGCCAACCTCCTGGTACTTATTTCTACTATTCTTGGGTGTTAGTCTCCTACTCTGTTATTTTATATTCCACAGATGAGCGCAATCTTTCTATGTCTGTCTCTCTCTTTCTGACTCATTTTGCTTAATATGAAAGATTTTTATTATTTTTTTAAACACTTGTATCTGAATTTCTTGACAGAGTCATTAAAACAGAGTCAGGGACATTTGATGTTTTTTAGAAATTGTATAGTAGTATTAAAAACTCAGGGGTATATAGTTACACACATGGATAGTGTTACATACACAGGGGTGTATATTTACACATGAAGGCAGTTATAGCACGCATAAGGATAGCATTATTACACTCAGGGATAGTATATTTACAGACATTGGTACTATTATTCCACATGCACATAATACCCCTTTCATGAACTGAAGGATTTTTTTTTAAGTCAGTGGTGTGGTCTGGGATGAGCACTCATCTCTCAGCATGGTACTAGTGTGTGCTCGTGTTCAGCCTCTGTTGAGGAAACTCTCCTCCTGAGCGGCCACCTCAGGCTGACCTGGCAATTGTTGGACTGATAGAACCTGACTCAGCAGTTAGAAGAGATTGTCTGTTCATGGAAAAAGTGCTACTTAAAAATAGATTAATGTATCTCTCTGGTGCATTTCAAGTCTGTGAACATGAGGCTGCATTGCTCATGAGTTAAGTACCCAGGGAGTTAATACTAAAGGAATATTGTACATTTGTCGGTGCAGTAGTGTCAATTAAAGCTGGCAGCACAACCTTTCAATCACAGGGGTTATTAAGAAGCTGGTTTAAAATTTGCAGTTTGGTAAGTAATAGCAAATGATTAGATGCTGAGCATTGTTAAATTTAAATGTCAAGTTAAATTGACTTGTCCTGGGTTTATTTCTTTTTTCTTTTTATTTTTTAGAGAACCATATTCACTTGTATGATTTCTCCTTTTCTACTCTATGATAAATAGAGAATAAAATATAATTGACCATCTAGGTTCTTTTTCATTGCCATCCTTGGCAACCTTTATTAATATTTTGTTGCCTTCTTTCTAATGAGCTACCTACCCAGTTTCCAGGAAATCAGTGATAAAAGCATAATGCTTTCTCAACCAGTGAGCCTTATCAAAAGTTACCCATACTCCACTTTCTCCAGATGGAGTTACCTATATGAATAATACACACATTTCTAAACATATTTTTCCATGGAAGTGTATGTTCTGTGAACTAGATCATTCAGGTTATCCCAGGCAAAATATTGGGTATTGTATCCTGCTTCCGTTGATGAAAGATTAAGAGATCACAGAACACTTTTTTTGGAGAAATTGACCACCTAAATTTTTAGATTCAGTAGCTGTACCTTTTTAAAGTAAGATAGACTAAAGATAATTCAAAGAAAGAAAAACTGAAAATTTTTTAGCAAATTTGCACTTCAGATAATACAAAATTCATCAGATTGAAAGGAAGTCACTCTAGTTGGTAACTTGGATCTAGGGAGGAATAAAAAGTACCGTAAGTGGCAAAAGGTGAGGAAATATATTTCTACATTTTACCTATTAAGTTTTTACACAAATATTTCTCAGTAAAATTGAAATCACAGACATACAGATGAACAGAATGTATGGTGGCACATCGTATATACAAAACCACACATATTATAGTAGTGCAGTAGGGTAAAATTATGTAAGATGAATGTAATTTACTGGATGAGTAGTAAATTGAAGGAAATGATGATAAATTAAAATTGATAGATGTCTGAGTAGTGCTTATGACCAACTAGTTTTGCCAGCACAACTTGCTAAAGAGATTTTTCTTCCTCCACTTCATATATTTGCTTCTATATTGAAGATTAACTGACCCTATAACTGCAGGTCTGTATCAGGATTTTCAGTTCTATTCAGTTGATCTGAGTTTCATCCTTATTACAATACCATGCTATTTTAATTACTATTGCTTTGTAGTACAGTTTGAAGTTGGGGAAAGTGATACCTCCCTTATTTTTCCCAACTATTTATTGATTTGGGTATTTGATTTATGCTGGGTTGCATGAGTAGAAATTTTTGCTAGGAGATTTTTTAGGGTTTGGGTAAAACAAATGAGAACCAAGAGAAACTAGAACAAAGTGTGCACATAATGTGCAAGTGTATTATGTCATTAATTTTCAAAAGTCCTATTTCTATGTATTGATCTATTGAACTTAAAAGATAAAGTTTAGATGTTCTTAGTATTGTTCTATTATCTTTTTTATAGTAAAAGCATATTTAATATGAAAGACTCTTTTTTTGTAATACTATGCTTATTGGTAACCCAGAAATTCTCTGATGTACCTTAATTTCAGGTTAGCAGGGGCATTGATAGTAGACATATTAAAAAATATTTTTAATATGTGAAAAGAATTTTTCCAAATTTCATATCCAGTTATCTGTGGAGTTGTTCTAACTCTGCTAAGATACTGGTACAGAGTAGAGGAAAGTTATATCTGAGAGTTGTATCTGTCCAGAGTAGAAGAATAGTAATATGTTCTCTGCCACAAGCTAATTAAAAGGAACTTCCAAAACATGACATTGTATATTATTTGGCAGATACTTCATTTTATGTAGTTTATTTGACAGCAACAAAGATGGTTTGGGAACATATTAAAAAACTAGGATATTATAACATATTAAAAAACTAGAATTTTACTCTTTAAAAAATTTCATTGTTAATGTAAGTTTGGGGTAAGAAAGCTAGACTAATAAATTTAATTTCCTGTTCTTGCATACATATATTTTTGGAACTTACTTACATGCATTTGGTTTTTACCTATGATAGCTTTTGCACTGTACTCACAAAACTTTGTAGTTTGCTGAGGACCTATTTGCCCAAAATAATCTAACAATTACACACACACACACAAAGCTTGACAATCTGTTATAGATATTAGTTGTATTATTTTTCCTGGAAAATTCCTGATATGTTTATGATTTTGAATACTTTGGCAGCACTAAGACAATACTCGTGGCTTCTTGACATATCTTAGTTTCTTGCAAATAGACATGCTTCAGGAAGATGTTTTGAAAAACAGATTAATTACAGAATATATTCATAAGGGATACCAGAATAAGCTAAAAAGTAAAAGGTAAAATGAATAATCCCTCTCATATGTGCGACATAACAGAACACAATATAGGAGTATCAGTGGCCAAAGGCACCTGAGAACTGGTCTGTAGAACTGAGTTTACCAATGGCAGACGGTGGAGGGGTGGGGTTTGAGACTATGGTGCAGAGAAGCAGAAGTTCTGGTGGAAGGTGTGGTACTGGAATATTACATGTGTGATATTCTATAATTAACAGTATCGTAAATCATGGTTTATCAAAAATATTTTAGAAGAGTAAATTCAGGTTTCAGGTAAGATAGCAGAACTTGGATAGGCTTATAGGAATAGTAATGAAAGTAATTTAAGAAATAGAATTAGCTGGACTGTACTTGATCATTTAGTTAATGAACCTTTATCCTTAATAATGAATATTATTTTTAATTGTGGTTATTGAATCTATATGCAAAACCAAGGATGAATTGCTATGTGTGCTCAGTGTCTACCAACATCAGAAGTTGCTAATATTTCATCTATCCCAACTCCTCAAAAAATACTGTTATTTCTGGAGTATTCTAAAGAAAGACAAAGTCTAAAATGATTACTCAGTGCTACTAAGTGTATTAATACTTTTCTTAAAATAAAGGTACAATCAATATTGCTGTATTTATGCACTGAATTTCAGATATATTTGGGATAGGGGTTGTCATAGAGTAGATCTATCTTTCTCACTAGGAAGGTTTTTTAAAATATTCAACCTGGACCCAATCCCAGACACACTGATTTGATGTCTTGGAAAAGTCCTGTGATTGTACATTTTGAATATGGTGAGGCCAGAGAGACAACACACGAGATGAGGCACTCAACTTGCATGTTACTGAGCTTAACTATGTCTCCTGCAATAGACATGGTCCCTGAGCACCACCAGGAGGCACTCCTGAAAAAAGGGTCAGGAATAGTTCCTGAGCACTGCCGGGTGTGACCTCCTCCCCACCTCCACACCAAAAAGCAAGAAAATGTCCAGATGTGATGTCAGTGAGCACCAAATGCCAGAGTCCTTTGCACAAAGAATTTAGATACTTAATTGTTTGGAAGTGAAAAATGTATATTCAGACAAATATGCTGGGGAGGAAAGAAAGAGAGAGGACACAAGGGAGGGAGGGAGAGAGGGAGTAGGGAGGGAGGGAAGGTGGGGGGGTGGGAGAGACAGAGAGACAGACACTTCTTCAGAGAGGGGAAACCAAAAGCTGAGAGTACACATCTCAGGTTAAGATCATGTGACACCCCTCCCCCAGTGGGATTATGTTACTTAATTTTTAAGCATAATATAGTTTCGAGACCTTAGTCAAGTCTAAGCTATGAATACTTGGACATTAAATCTATTTATGGGGACAGAGAGGTAGCACAGCAGGTCAGTGCTTGCCTTACATGTGTCTGACATGGGTTCAGTCTCACAAATCCATACGATTTCCCAAGTTTGCTAGGAATATCCAAGAGCAGAGCCAGTAGTAAGCCCTGAACAGCACTGGATGTGGCCCCAACACAAAACAAATAGTTTTATTTATAATCAAAAATATATTGAATGTATTCACTAAGTTCAAAAGTATAAATACAGTACACTTGGTGCCTTATATGTAGAATAAATACACATCTCCAATTACCTAGTTTAATTCTGATTTTGACTATTTTCCTAGAATAATTATTAATACTTCGTGAAGAATTATTCTACTCTCTGAAGGATTCCAACTTAAATAATTGTAAATGAGACTGAACATGAAAAGTGAATATTTATTAATATGAAAAGCAGCATTTTTGATTTTTTGGGGGGCCCCACACCCAGCAGTGGTCAGGGCTAACTCCTGGCTAAGCACTAAGGAATCACTCCCAATAGTCCTCTAGCAACCATATTGAGTTCCACAAAAAGAACTCAGGTTGCCTGTATGCAAGGTAAGCCTACTTTTACTAACAGAAGTTATTTAAATTTTTAAGAACAAAATGGACTAGATAGCACAGCAGTAGGGTGTGTGCCTTGCACGCAGCCCACCCGGGTTTGATTCCTTTGTCCCTCTCGGAGAGCCCAGCAAGCTATGGAGAGTATCCCACCTGAACAGCAGAGCCTGGCAAGCTACCTGTGGCATATTTGATATGCGAAAAACATAACAAGTTTCACAATAGAGACATTACTGGTGCCCCCTCGAGCAAATCGATGAACAATGGTATGACAGTGCTTCTTCCTCCAGAAAAACAAAATGGAAAGCCACTGAAATAATAACCTGATTTGATCACTTTTAAAGGGTAGTTATAGTCGTTGTATGAAGAAATGAATAGCACTATCTGTCTCTTCCCCACAGTGGAGTCAAATGGGTTCATCATTCTAATGCACTGTTGACTATACAGTTGTGAAATTTGGAGAGTGGTGTGGATCTGAGATTAGTGTTCAAATCCCCCTATATCAAGAAATGCACAGATGGTTAATACCAAACTGGCTCAGAGTGACTTTAGTATCCAAGTGTCTTATAAGAGGAAAAAGAGGACTGTCAAAGGATGAAAAACCTTAAGAGTCAGTTGTTTTAAAGTGGAACTTAACCCCTATTAATGCTATCATGAGGTTATCAAAATTTTCTCTGGGAATCAAATTCTGGGAAGAAGTACAATGTACTGGATGTTTGTTTAGAACACCTTTGGGAAGAGAAGAATTTAAAGGAAGATTAAGAGGGTAAATGGAGCTGCAACTGACCCCCTGGGGGCTTTGAGCTTCAGTGGTCCTTCAGAGCTGCCCCGACCGCTCAAAAGGCTGAGCTTTAAACCTTCACTGGGGCATGACCCACTCTCCCACAGGCACAGCTTTGGGCAAGGTGGCTGTTTACTGCTTACTCAGTGTCTGAAGTGGCTGTGCCTGAAGTCAGTCTGTGGACAGCACTCGGAGCAGTGGAGACAAGTGCTTCCCAAATGAGGATCTGGGTAGGCAAGTTAGATGGATTTATAATGGATCTTTGCTAATCTACATGCGTATTAGATTTACTGAGCCCCAAGTGTGTGCTGGGCAGTGAACTAAGTTCTGGTGGTTAAATATTAGAACTATTATACCTTGGAATATGTTGCGTGAATTAAATGAACAAGTGTTAAGTGATAGGGACTGCAGAGTTGGAACATACTTGTCTAAGTAGCTTATTGTTTGTGACCTTTAAAATAGTTGAGTAGAGGGGCTGGAGTGATAGCACAGCGGGTAGGGTGTTTGCTTAGCACACGGCCAACCCAGGTTTGATTCCCAGCATCCTATATGGTCTTCCTAGCACCACTAGGAGTAATTCCTGAGTGCATGAGGCAGGAGTAACCCTTGTGCATCTCTGAGTGTGACCCAAAAAGCAAAGAAAAAAAAGCAGTTGAGTAGAGTGTCAGGTAGAACACTTGCATGTTCAAAGACATGAGTTGAGATTTTCTGTTTGAAAGGATTACTGTTAGCTGACTTAATCAGAAGAATTTATACTCATAAATGTTGTTGTAATTTAAATTTTTGCAACTTTGGGATATTTTTCTCTTATATTTGGTTCTCAGCACCATTTTTCCCTTTTTATAAGGAAGGATAATGGAGTTCACAGAAATGAGAGATATATCTAAATCTAGACTCAAGTAGGAGGTGGGATGAAACTGAGAACCCCATCTTGATATAGCCCCCACTGGTTTTTCCATCAAATCAAGCAAACCTATGAACTAGTTAGAATTACGAAGTGCTAAAATATTTGTTAGTAAATTTTAGATAATTATAATGCATGTGGAGTTGTGATATGAAATGCAATATTTGAGGGCCTGTTTATACTAAAAATTCATTGGTAATCTGAAATTAAAATTAGGTGGGTTTCCCGTATATTAATTTGCTATGTCTGACAGCTGTAGCTGTATAACAATGAAATTTTCAGATTTCTGTACAGTCTGTACTGAAAAATTAAAAAAGGAGAATGACTCTCCTGTAACTGCTGTTAAACATTACGAAAAATCTAGTATCTGCCAAATATAAGACCTGTGTTGATGGTCATGAGTAAATGCATGTAGGTTATAGTGATCTAAGTCAATGTCTGCTGAGCAGGTCTGGCTTGTATATGTTGCTCACTGTCAAATGCAGAATTGCATTAATGTTCACCCAGTCTTCCTGGGTGAGAAGAGACACGACAAGAAAGTTTTAATGAGTGTAGAGGTGTACCTGGCAGATGGCCGAGCGTTTCCTAGTGCCAAGAAGCAAAAATTTGTAGTGAACACTTGAATGGATCTCCAAATCTTCCTGCAAGCCACCTGTTCAGGATTATGGCAGCCTTGCTCTGTCCCAGAATGGTAAATGTTCTGGGAAATAAGGTAAGATGAACAATTTGTCCCAGTTCACCATAATTAGGTTCTGATCTTTAGGCCAGCTGATGGCCAAGAAGGCATTTTTAAGAGTTGAATCATAGAAGTAAAACTGTTTATGAGCTTATTCAACAAGAGGTAAAGAAAACATTTGTGTGGTACCACGGAATAAAGGTTGGCAAGTACATTTCACCAGCATTTATTTGAACACCCGCATTTATCGAAAGCTTATTCTAATCGCTAAGGATAATTTTAAAAGGTGATTAGACTTCAGACTTTGAGGACTTTTAAAATATTTGCTCTTGTTAGTATAATATTTCAGCTATTAAAGAGAAAACTTCTAATAAATACCCTAAATTCTTAATAATGTGTCATGCAAAAATTGGTCACAAATTACTAATGACTACAAAAGTAATGGTAGAGAGTCTCTTGCCCGCATGCCAGGCTGTCTTCCCCGGGGCCCCTCAGAGGCGATGGGCTCCAGCTTCCCTCCCCACCCCTAGCAGAGCTCCCGGGGGCCGTAGACCATTGGAACCTAGCCACAGACATGCTGGAAGCCCCTCTCCACACGTTCAAACAGGCCTCACGCATGAAGGTACCGGCAGAGGAACCCAGGCGTGTATAATTCCATCAACAGTCAGCACCCAGAGACTTAAAAGCAAGCTCCCAGAAGCGCAATATCTTGTAGCCTACTTCTCCCTCTGGGAGAAACTGGCAATCCTCTGAGAGTTTCCTGCCCACATGGGACAGCCTTGCAAGCTTCCCATGGTGTATTCATATGCTAAATCCAGTAACAAGCTGGATCTCATTCCCCTGACCCTGAAAGAGCCTCCAGTGCGACATCATAGGGAGGGCCTAGTCGACATCATTGGGAGGGCCTAGTCAAGAGAGAATTCTAAGATCTCAAGGGAAGGACAAATGAAGAGGTTACTGAGCCCGCTCGAGAAATCGACAATTAATGGGGATTTCGTGATTCGTGACAAAAGTAATAAATTTTTAAGACATAAAGTAGCAATATCTGTCCTTCCTGAATGTTATAAATGGTTTATTTTTATATTGTAAGAATTCATGATCTGCCCAAATTAATGGATTTGAATATATCTTTTTGATTAGAGCTCTTACTGTGAGCAGGAAGAAAAGGAAAAACTTCATACTTAAAATCACTGTCACTGTCATCCCGTTGTTCATCGATTTGCTCAAGCAGGCACCAGTAACATCTCCAATGTGAGACTTGTTGTTACTGTTTTTGGCATATCGAATATGTCACGGGTAACTTGCCGGGCTTTGCCATGTGTATGAGATACTCTCGGTAGTGCAATACTTAAAATCAGAAGCACTTATATTGAAATTGATTGTGCAATTGGATATTCAAGAATATTTAATGAAAGCTTAGATGTATTCTAATTTTCTTTAACCAGTTGATTAAAGTGTAAATTGATGTCAGCAGCTCATTTCATTGTTTACAGATGCATCTTTAATAATGGAAAAAAATTTGTTTACGCATACCCATGTATTTGAATGTGTTGTAGTTCAGAACATAGACTCTTACATTTGATTCTCAGACTTCATTTTTCACCTTTCTATTTTAGAAATGTCACTTTGCTCCATGAATTTTCTCTAATCTTGTAAAAGAGGACAAATAATTGTACCTAATTCATAAGAATTTTCTAAGAATTAAAGTAATCTAGAAAGACTTTAGAGATAGTACAGCAAGGACAGTATTTACCTTGCACACAGAAGATCTGGGTTTGATCCAAGGCACCATATGGTTCCCCAAGCCCTGTCAGGAGTGATCTTTGAGATCAAATTCAGGAGTAAGCCCTGTACTCTGGCAGGTGTGACCCAGAACACCAAATAAAGGTTAATCAATTTAGTAATACTACAAGTTCCCTGATATAATTAAGTTTGTGATCTAATGTATGTTTTGATGTTACTTCTTTCTAAAACTTGATATGACAAGATTTATGACTTCTGTTGATGATGAAGTAATTTTAAAATATTCTTATGAAGGATTTTTTGGGGGTGTGTCTGGAGCAGTATCCACTGGTGTTCATGGGATGTTCCTGACTCTGTGGTTATGAGTGAACCCCAGTGCTTAGGAACCACATAGTGTGCTGGGGATATAGTCTGAAGTAGCCTCATGCAAAGCCATGTGCCGTACCTCCTATAATTGTTCACCTTAGATGTAAGTTTTAGATAATTTTAACATTTTGGTAGATAATAGTCAGATACACTAGTAATAATGACTGTAGTAGGGGCTGGAGCGATCGCACAGCGGGTAGGGCATTTGCCATGCACACGGCCGACCCAGGTTCTAATCCCAACATCCCATATGGTCCCATGAGCAACACCAGGGTTAATTTCTGAGTGAAGAGCCAGGAATAACCCCTGTGCATCGCCAGGTGTGACCCAAAAACCAAAAAAAAAAAAAAAAGAATGACTAATATTTATTTTAAATTTAGTTTTTTGCTATTTTAGCCATATGTGGAAGTGCTCAGGGATAATTTCAGGTAGGGTTTCATGAACTGTATGTGATACAGGGGATAAAACCGAGGTCAGTTGTATGAAAGGCAAGTACATTACTCACCCTATTACGTCTCAACCCCTAAATAGTGCTTATATGTAAGTAAGTAAAGATATGCAACTATTATCCATGTCAGGATCCTGAGAGATCTGTATGGAAATCTTCTGTTCAAGGGAATATATGTAGGGGGTAGAAGAATAGCATAGGATTAAGGCATGTGCCTTGTGGCTGACCCAGGTTTCTATTCCTGGCATTATATATGAACCCCTGAGCATTGCCAGGTGTGGCCCAAAAATCCAACAATAAATGCATAATAAAGGTATATAATGAAAATGAGCAATAATTTTCTGTGAAATCATTTTCTGTGACACTATAGCTAAAACTTGATTTAGTAACCTTTATTTTCCTCTTGAATAGTTACTTTTCAGTTTGGGATTGATTGACTATTATGAGTGATATTTACCCAGATTAAGAAAATGTTTGCAGAGACACATAGGATAAAGAACTGTTATCCAAAATATTATTAAAGCTCAACAATATAAAACAAACAACTCAAACATTGGGTCAAAGTTCTAAATATGCCCTTTACCAAGTAACAAATAGATATGGTAGATGATCATACTTAAAGACCTTCAGCATTCCTTGTAACTAGGAAAACTTAAAATAGTGATTCCACTACGTGTCAATTAGAGTGGTCAAAATTTGTAAAACACCACCAAATAAACTGTGAGGATATGAAACAATAAAACTCATTTACTACTTGTAAATGTGGCTGATCTTCTGTGGATGCATTGGGAAGTTCCTTATGAAACACACTTCCAACACCATAGGAATTACTCTTAATTTTTTCTGTAAGGGTATGAGGCCTTAGTATATGATTTCATGATTGAATCGTGAAAAAATAAACACTGTAAATCTATTATTAACTCACTTTGATAACTAGTTTCTGGAGGAATTGATTAATAGTCCCAATATTCCTTAGTTATAAAAATATTACGTATGCCAAAGTTCTTTACATGATGATAGATTTACACTACCCTATGATAAAAATTTATTTGGAATAAGGGAAAACATTAAATAGATATTTTGGAAGATAAAAATAAAATGTTATATTGTATAGATTATTCAGTGGTATTGTGTCAAGCTTCCATTCCTAACTTCATTTGTAGTAAGAAGTTGTGGAACTAGCCTACTCCTGAAGTAGGTCATACCAGGGTAATATGGAGTTTGATTCTTTACTGGGTAAGGGTGACTTGAGAAGCCTGATAAATGTCAGGATGTTTATATGGAGCAAATCTATAGTAATTCTCCATAGGCACACCATAGATCTATGTACACACATGAGCCCTTCTGTTTCCTAGTTGATGGAAGAGCAGGTGAGGCCTCTAGGATCACTGGTATTTCTCTTTCAAAAGACCACCTCAAAGAAACTGTTGATGAAGCAAAACTTAACATATCACCCAAGGCATTTTTATAGCAGTGTTTTTATGCGGGAAAATTAGGGAAGATAATTCATTGAGTTTTGGGGACTGAGCTCAGTGATATCTTAGTGCTTGTTAAATAAATGGAGGGAAGTGATAGGGAATGGGAAGAACTTTTCATGTAATAACCTTGAATTAATGGACATAGCAGATGAAGTAAATCTTAAAGTTGATTGGTTGATCATAGTCTTTAAAAGGTATTTTACAGAACAAGCAACTAAGCTTTGAAAAGATTTTAAGACTTTTTAACTACTAAAACAGTAACAAGTCGCACAATGGAGATGTTATTGGTGCCTGCTCGAGCAAATCAGTGAGGAACAGGATGACAGTGACAGTGATACAATGAGAATGTTTAGTAGAAGGTCAGTATCCAGTATTGCTTAATTGCAGTTTTCAAAATTTTTGTTTTGTTTTTGGACCACACTTGGTGATGCTTAGGACTTGCTCCTAGAATTTAAGGCAGCTCAACCTATGATTTGATGTAGATTATTTTAGCAATTAGATATGTGATTGCCTGAAGGATTTTCAGTGTTTTCTTGTATTATAGCCTGTATTTCTAATGAAACTGCAATATTATTATTATTTTTTAAACTTTTTATTAAATTACCATGTGGAAAGTTACATAGTTCTCAGGTTTATATGTCAGTTATACAATATTCAAACACCCATCCCTTCACCAGTGCCCATATTCCACCACCAGAAACCCCAGTATGCCCCCTGCCCCCACAACCTACCCCCTACTGTAAAACTAATGAATTTCACTTCATTTTTTCTTTACCTTGATTACATTCCATAATTCAACACAAAACTCACTATAGTTGTTGGAGTTTCCAACCAAGAGAGACAGACCTACTACATTTGATAATTAGTTTTTCATTGCTGGAATGGAGAGATATGTAGCCCCACTGCTACAAGTACATAACTCTCTCTCTCTCTCTTTTTTTCCTTTTCCCTTTTTTTTTTCTTTTTCCCCCTCATCCCCCTTCCTGCGCCTCATAGTATGGTGTATGCCACGCCGCGTTGGCCAGCATGGGGCTTTTGCTTAGTTCACAGTCCAGAGAGGTGGCTGCTACATTAAAAACCTTCAATATTTCAACAAAAACTTACTGTTATTATTTGGAGTTTCCCCCCAAGTCAGACCTGTTCAAATGGAACCATTTCACATTGCTGACAATTATAAATGTAAGGTCGCGCGGAAGCGGCCGCGTCCGCGCGGTTTTGGATTTCTGTATAAAGTCCAGGGAAAATTCTGCCAGAAATTACATAGGCCCACTCACAGTCCCAGTGCATTGCTGTAAGAAGTCTCTGAATTCAAAGTCTTTAGGCGCAGAGGGTCTGATTCGCGCTCAGCGGCTCCAGATTTATCTGGGCTGAGGGCGTGCCGGTTACGCCCCCTTCCCATGAGTTCCTGGGAGCCCCAAAAGTAAAAACCGAATACCTGTGGGTTTGGAGTCACAGAAGATGGCACCTGCCACGTGGGTGCCGCCAGCCCGCCGCTTTCCGTGCAGGAAGACAGGGTGGGGAGGAAAAAAATCCACCCCCGGCAGCACAGAGTTGTAGCCCAGTTCGGTGTCCCAGTGCATCGCTATCGGATGCTGCGCTGGATGCCCGAATGTGTTACATCTCTGGAATCAAAGTCTTTAGGCGCAGAGGGTCCCTGAAACTGCAATATTAAACAAGCAAACCGAAAAACCAAGAAGAGTGATTTAATCCATCAGTTTATACTGAACTTGTTAAACTAGTTGAATTAGCTAAGCATAGTTAAAGTAAAGTTGGAATATAATCCTTTGTAAGTAAAACAATAAAGACTGCCATGTGAATTTCTTTATAATAGAAAAATCTTATGAAATTTATATTAATCTTCATTGATCAGTTTATTTAATAATGCCTAAATCTCAATGATTTAATGCAGTACAAGATTGTTTTTTTATTTGTCTACATTCTAAGCAGTGTTGTTGAGTAGCTCTAAAGTGTTTCTCATGGAATTCAGCCCCTTCTTTTTTATTGAGTTGGCAGTTTCCTGCGTTGTTGGATCTCTCCTAGATTCTTCTGCAAGGCAATATGTTCATTCTTTTTTTTTTTATTAGGGGAGTGAAATCAAAACCATAGTGAAACATATCACACTTCTTAAAGGTTATCAAAATGACAGGAAGCAAGAGTTGACTTGAATGTTAAGAAGAGTGATTTATCTACACTTTGATTGTAATGGTAATGGAAATTGCTACAGCCCCTGTATAAAACAGTATGAGGGGGCCAGAGAGTTAACCCAGAAGGTGAAGTGCTTGCCTGGCCTATGACCAATGCTGGTTTGATACCCAGTACCGCATGGTTCCCTACGCACCACCATTAGTGATCCCTGAGGACATTGTCAGGAGTTTGCCCTGAGGATAGCTGGGTGTGGCCCCAAACCAACACAACCCCCCCCAAATGAAAACAATATGGAGATTTCTCAAAAATTAAAAATGGATCCATTTGTGCCTTCCTGTAATGAAATGTGATTGGAAACTCCTGGCCCTCACAGCAGAGCCCAAGTAAGGACACCAGGCACCTCTTACAGGGCATCAACCTGATGAGATCAACCCAGAACACTGCCAGTAAGTTTGCTTATAGAAACATCAAGGATGAAAAGGAATTAGTGAATGGTTGTTACAGTAAGTAAAAATCAAGGGCAAATCAAAGAAAACTGACAAATAAGAAAAAGAGAGAGTGAGCTGCTTAGTCTAAAATGTCAATAAGAAAAGAAGCAGTAACCTTTTTTTGTTAATAAAAATGTCTTGGTCATAAAATATTAGCTCTATACTTCAAGTGTTAGGCAGAAGTGACATAAAAGGTATTACGGAGATCCCTAAAGGGCTCTGAGCCAGTGCTGAGTATAGTGAGGGCACGTTTAGAAATTAGTTTTGGCCTCTGGTGGACAATAAATCTGCCTCAGCTCAATAGAAGTCACCCGATAGACCAAAGAAAAGTGAAGACCCAGATGAGGAAAAACAAAATCAAATAAAGCCCCAAGAGCCAAAGGAAATCATCTCGAGGCATTTCCATTCCACTCATCTGACAGCCTCTGGGTCAGTCTCTGCAGGTTAGTGTTGTTCACTGTCGACTCCCCTGGCCTTGACTCGGCTGCCTCCTCTCACATAAAATAAGTTCTTCACACTGGAGAGGACATATCACTTCCTCTTCCTATAATCACTGTCTTTATTTTTTCACCTGTAGGACAAGGAACAAGATATTTGGAGTGCTGATAAATGATAAACCCAAATCTGGAAAATAGCACGATCTTGGTTAGGCTGTGCACAGATTCACACTCCGTCCCTTTCTGTGTGGGGGAAAGAGACATGTAGTTTCGAGGCTAAATAACATAATGAGGGGCTGGAGTGCTAGCACAGCGGGTAGGGCGTTTGCCTTACATGCGGCTGACCCAGGTTCAATTCCCAGCATCCCATATGGTCCCCTGAGCACCGCCAGGAGTAATTCCTGGGAGTAACCCTGTGCATAGCCAGGTGTGACCCAAAAAGAAAAAAAATAATAACATAATGACTCTCAAAGGTCTTTATTCAAACTAGCGACTAAATCTGCTGATCTGCATCTTGTCTCCAAAAGAATCTTTCTTGTCTCCTGTACATGTCTCTCCACACGGTCTCTATTTAATTTTACTCCTAGACAGAAATCCTGTTTTTATATGGTTCAATAAAATAGTACTTAGTATATCCTCATAAGAAGACTGATTGTTGGACATCCTGAAGGTCTGATTATTCTACCAAATGTTTGATTAGATTATTCTCTGTGTGTTGACCCATACATCCATAGGTACGACCACTGTCATTGCTTCTTGGATGCGCAAGAGTACAAAGAATGCATTATTTTCTTTGAAGCCTTTTCTTTACAAAGATAATTAATAGGGGCTGGAGATATAGTATAGCAGGTAAACTCTTGTCTTGCACATAGCCTACTAGGGTTCTGTCCCTAGCATCCTTTTGCCCCCCCCCCCCCATCCCGCCACAAGCACTGCCAGGAGTGAGTCCTGAGTACAGTGGAGTGCAGCCCAATAGCAAAATTATTTTTTAAAATTTATATGTAGTTAAAATTAAAGGCCCACACAACCACCATATCAGGTAAAAAGTAAATCTTAGACAACTTTTCTCTCCAGATAAACACTATTTTCCTTCTTCAGATACTCTTCTGGTTTCTAAGCTAATAAATTCTGCTTTAAAATTAAATTGTACTGAAACAGGAAGATAGCATAGTGCTTAAAATGCATCCCTCGTATTAACCATTACTGGGCATAATCTTGGAGTTCCTAGCACCAACACTTTGGAGACCCTAGCACCGTTAGGTTGGTCCAGGTGATCAGAAGCACTGGAGGATTTAAGCAGCATCACATCCTCAGGCCCTTCACTGAATTGTTGGTGTCACTCCCAGGCCTCCTGAGCACTGCTTTGGAGACCTCCCCCCTTCCCTCCCCTCAACAGTCATATCTCCTAAATAGATGTTCCTACAGAGGACAGCTTTCTGTTTTTAGTAAAGCTTTATAAATTGATTTATTCTGTATTCTTTAGTTTTGTGCTTTTAATTTTCATTGCTCCTGGGGGGAGTTGTAATTCATTCTGTATTCATTGCTTGATAGTACTAGTGTACATATGCACTTGTATACATACTGTTGTTTTTGTTTTTGTTTACTGAAGATTCCTGCTTACCAGCATTTTGCCTGCAGTTTAATTCTCTATTTTGTATACATTATTCTCATCATAACTGAAACAGTGAAAAACCAAAAAAGACTGCAGGCATAGAAAGGAGCTGTTTTCAATCCTCTTTTGGCTAGGTTCAGAGAAGACCCTGAAAAGCCGAATATTGACAGATCCTACCCCTCTTTGTAGTGCTCTCTAGGTGTATGTTTAGATATATATTGCTGTGAGGATAAAAAGGATCAAGTTCTCAGAGTTCTGGGGCTAGAGAGGCATACAGGAGGAAAGCCTTGCATGTGACTGACCCTGGTTTGAAGCTCAGACACTGCATATGGCCCGTAAGCACAGAGCCAGAGCCAAGAGCAGGCCTCAAGCAGCACAAAAGATGTCCCTGGACAAACTGTGTTGGTAGCATTGGAGTTGGAATATTGAGTGCCTGTTAAAAAAAAGGCATCATGAACCACTTTGTAAATCACAGTGTTGAAATAAAGTGGGGAAGAATAAAAAAAAAAGTGCCCTGAGTGAAAACGAAGCATTCTTGAGCATTGGATCCTTTTCCTCAGTTTCTCACATCAGGATGACCTCCACAGCCCGAAGTTTAGTCCTTTTGAGCTGCTTTCATGAACATTTTTGTTGACTTTCACTCTCTTCATTCCCGTAAATCTGTAACATCTGAAGGAAGTTTGCCATATGCCACAGACCACACCATACTCATTTAGACTATAAAGCCTGATTCTGTTTCTGATAGTAACTCATACTACTCTGATTTTTCTTTTTTGTCTTCATAGAAGACTTTTCTTCCTCTCCCTCCCTCCCTAAAATAGGCTAGAATTATGCAGGTTGTGTGGAATCCCCTGGTTTCAGGTCCTGAAGGACAGAGGGCACTGCCACTCACTTTTTTTTTCCTTTTCAAGCGTAGCAGTCCAGGTGCTTCTATCACTGATCACTAGTCCTAGTTCATTTTGCCCATAGTTTCTATTTTGCTGTCAGCTTAAACTGCATAGCTCATGAATCTCAGAGATCTTAGCCAGTGTATAAGAATGCTCTTTGTATCTTAGTCACCATTTTTTGTTTTGAGGTGCAGAAGCTTCTTATTTAATGCAGTCTCATTTGTTAATCTTTGTTTCCATTTGCTTCATCAGTGGTGTTTTATCTTTGAAGTTGCCTTTAGCTTCAGTGTCATGGAGGGTTTTGCTTATACCTTCCATGTACCTTACGGACTCAGGTCTGATATTGAGAACTTTAACTTTTGTGCATGGCATTGAATGAGTTTTGAGTTAATTTTGTAACATGTTGCTGGCCAGTTTTCCCAGAAGCACTTGTTAAAGAGACTTTCCTTGATCCACTTTATATTTCATACTCCTTTAACAAAGATTAGATTATCATAAATTTGAGGATCTGTGTCAGGATATTTAACTCTATTCCATCGGTCCATGAATCAGTCTTTATTCCAATATTATGCTGTGTTAATTACTACCGATTCATAGTACACTTTGAAGTTGGGGAAGGTGGTGCCTTCCATCTTCTTTTTACCAGTTTAATTTAGACAGTTGTTTTTGTCTATTTGTGGGGATTTATTATTCCATATGAATTTCAGGAATATTTGGTCTGTTTCTTTGAAAAATGTCATGAGTATTCCTGTAGGGATCACATTGAATCTGTATAATCCTTTGGGGAATATTGCCATTTTGATAATATTAATTCTTCCAAATGGGGATATGTCTCCATTTACTCATGTCCTTTTTTTTATTTCTTGGAATAGCATTTTGTAGTTTTCTTTGTATAGGCCCTTTAGCTCCTTAGTTAAGCTGATTGTGAGGTACTTAATTTTCTGAGGCACAGTAGTGAACAAGATTGCTATTTTTGGTATCACTTCTCTTTCATTATTTGTGTATAGGAAAGCCATAGGCTTCTGAGTACTGGTTTTGTAATGCCACTCTACTCTACTATACATATCTGTTGTTTCTAGGAGCTTTCTGTCCAATACCCATCTGATAAGGGGTTAATATCAAAAGTATATAAAGCTTTTTACAAGAAAAAAAATAAAAATGTGAAGAAGTGAACAAAAAAGAAGAAATAATATATGGAGAGGAAAAGAAATTTCCTCGAAGAAGAAACTCAAATAGCCAAAAGGCAAATTAAACATACTGTAGATCACTAATCATCAGGGAGATGCAAATCAAAACAACATCAAGATATCATCTCACACCACAGAGACTGGCACGCATCCAAAAAAACAAGAGCAACCAGTGCTGGCATGGATGCAGGAAGAAAGGAACTCTCACCATTGTTGGTGGTCATGCCTATTTGTCAAACCTTTTTGAAAAGCAATATGGAACATTTCTCAAAAAAATCAAAATTAAGCTCCCTATGACCCAGCAAATACCACTTCTGGGAGTATACCTTGGAGTGGGGGGCCCGCAAACACATTTGCACATCTGTGTTTATTGCAGTACGATTCACAATAGCCAGGATCTGAAATCAACCCAAGTGCCTAAGAACAGATGATTGGATAAAGACACTATGGTATATCTACACAAGGGAATGCTGTACATTTTTAGGAAGAACGAAGTAATGAAATTTGCTTATAAATGGATAGACACAGTATCATGTTGAGTGAAATAAGTCAGAAGGAAGGCGACAGAGAGAGAATGACTGAATTCATTTGTGGGATACAAAATAATATAAAGTCTAAGACTAATATCCAAGGCCAAGGAAAACAGGGGTCAGGAAGACTGTTCAATAGTTGGAAGCTTGTCACTAGAGTGTCTTTGAGGTGAAGTTCAGTTAGGATAGATTTAGATTTAGACAGATACTGAATGTTGAAAGTTGGTAAAGGGATATAACTGATAAACTTTTGGTGTTTATATTGCAAACCATAATGCCCAGAAGTAAAGAGTGAGCGAGAAAAGAAAAGTACCTACCATAGAGGCAGGCAGAGGGGTTGGGGATGGGAGGAAAACTGGCAACACTGGTGGTGGGAAATCTACACTGATTAGGGATGGGTTAGGTTAGGGATGGGAATATATGACTGAAATCCAATCATGAACTTTGTTACTGTGTATCAATATGATTCCAATTAAAAAGTAATAATTTTAAAAGTGCTCAGAATCTATAAATCAGATCATTGCAGCTCGCAAAACAAGGGCTTTATCAAAGTGTCATCAAACTGAAACTGGCTTCAGTGTTTCTATTTAAGAACTTGATTGCCTGCTTCTACCATATTGGTCTAGAGAATTTAAAATAAAAATTTACAAGTAAAATTTTAAAGAATTTTAAAATTTAAAAGAAAATTTAAAGTACATAAATTTAATCTACAATATAGATTTCAATTCAAAATGTCATTGTTTTGTTTCTAATATATTTATGGCCATACATTTTTATTTGAAAGAAATGCTTAAAAGCAATATTACTGCAAAACTTTATATCTATTTTTTTTCTTTAGATCATATCTGGAAAGTAGAAGAGCATCTTTTAAAATTAAAGCCTTGTTTTACTATGTCTTTATATGGTAAAAAATTATATGGCCCTTTAGGAAGATTAAAATATGAGTTACATTGCTACCAATCTAAATTGGCTTCCTGAGTTCATATTTTTTTGAAATTTCTGAACCACTGCCACTGAAAATTAATCAAATTACATTTGAATCCCAACTTTTATAGAAATTTAAATTTTGATTCCTGTTCTGTGTAAACATATGCAAAAACATTTTAACATTAAGATACCTCTTGTTTTTTATCATTTTAGTAATTGCTGTGTATTATTGTTAGATATTTAGTAGTTAAAAAAATAAAATTTCAATGTAAGCATACAGCTTTTTCATATTAAATATGTTTAATATATGATATGAGTTTATTTCCCTTAAATTTGTTTATGTTGATACATATAATGTTTTTTTGTTTTGTTTTGGTTTGGTTTTTTTTTGCTTTTTTTTTGAGTCACACCCAGCAATGCTCAGGGGTTACTCCTGGCTTTGCACTCAGGAGTTTCTCCTGGCGGTGCTTGGGGGACCATATGGGATGCCGGGGATCGAACCCGGGTTGGTCGAGTGCAAGGCAAACGCCTTACCCGCTGTGCTATCACTCCGGCCCCGATACATAGAATGTTTTAATATTTCTGTTTATTTCCCTCTGAATCAGCCATGTATGTTTTTACTAATAATCTTACAGAGTACAAAATGTTTTAACTGCTTATTTTTTGATGACCATCATTGACCCTTCTGTCATGTTAAATAGGTTTATTCTCTCTTCTTTAAAAGTTATTATCTGCAGTTTAAAATTTTTCTGTATATTAGTTTTTGGTCTGAATCATTTTACTACACAGTACTTAGGAGAGACTCAGTACCTGACCAGCACTGCAATGGATTGTTTTCTGCTATTATTCCTTGTATTAGAAAATAACCTCTCATGGAATAGAGCAAGTATAGCAAGTAGGGTGCTTGCCTTGCCCTTGGCTGACCTGGGTTCAGTTCCCAGGTTTTCATCAAATCTCCAGTACCCTTGAGTAGCCCCAGGAAAAAAAAAAAGAAATCAGTAACCTCTCAGTCTACTTTTAATTCAGATTGGTATGGATGTTAATAATTACCCAGTGATCACTCAATTTATTTCTGTGGTTTTCTTCAGTCTTCTCTTTTCTTCCTCCTCCATTGAGTACTTTAATATGTGATATGAAGAAGACTTTTATGTGATGTTGTAGAATTAGATGTTAGGTAGTAGCTTTATCTTATCTGTTTAAAATATAAATTCTTTTGGATGGGAATTTAAAAATATCCTAGACAGATCTTGGAATTGGGTTCATTGTAATTTGTTGGAACATGAAGAATTCCTTTGGTTTCTTGTATTTTAAGTGTTCTAGGAAGATTACACTGTTCTTTGGGATGGGTTATACTTTCTTGTTCAAGGAATGATTTTCGTAATACCTAACTGTATGTATCTTCTTTTCTCTATTTTTCTTCATTTATTATTTCAGTGCACTAATTAAATTTGAGTGTGCCTTAACTTCCCAAGGACCTAAACTTTTTCTTCATAATTTTATTCATTATGCACTGTAGTTTTATTAACATAAAAAATCAGTATCAAACATTCTTCTTTTGGTGCAAATTAAAATGGAATGTAAAAAACTTAAATAAATTTGAAGTAGAAGATAGATATGTACTTAAATCTGTAATATACCAATGAGTGAAATAAAAATACATAAGTAAATGGAAAGATAGTCCATGTTTGGACAACCCCAATAGCCTACCAATGCTGTAATGAATGAGAAATACATCTGAAAGGGTAATGTTTCCTGATTTCAAAATAAATCAAAAAGCTAAATTAACAGTTTTACACTGATTTTAAAATTGACACAAAGAACAGAATACATAATTCAGAAATGAATTTCATGGTATAGCCAATTAGCATTTGACAATAGAACCAAGAATACTCAATAGGAAAAAGAGAAGTCTCCCAACAAAAGGTGATAAGTAAACTTGAACCATTATTTTGTACCATTTCCCATTATCTTGAAATGTATTGTAGAGAAAAATATAAGATATGATATTGTAAAACTCTGTGAGAAAACACAGAGGACACTCCATGACAGTGGTGTCTTGCAATGAGGTTTTGGATATGACAACGAAAGCACAAGAGACAAAATCAAATAACAACAAAGGAGGCTCCTTCAAACTAAAAGTTACTGCATAGCAAAGGAAACCATTTGCAAAATGAAAAAGACAGTCAACGAATGGGAGAAAACTTTTTGCAAGTTATATACCTGATAGTTTACATATAATATATTAAAACAAATTCATGTATATCAGCAAGAAAAGCAAAAAAAAACAATCATAGTAAAAAAATAAACTGAAGATGACAGCTGAATGGACAGTTTTCCCAAGAAGACATAAAAATACAGTTCACAAAGATAAAGAGATGCTGAACATCTTTAATCATGGAAATGGCCATCAAAACCACAATGAGATGTCACCTTTCTCCTAGTAGAATAGTTTGTCAATAAGTAGCAAACCTTAGCAAGCATATAGAGGCTAGGTAACTTTTGTGTCCCACTGATTGAAATGTAAATTGGGACAATCACTGTGGAAAACAATACAGAGGACCTTCAGAATTAAAGCTGAGCTATCATATAATTCAGAAATTCCACTTTATATATATCAAGAAAGAAAACTGATCACTCTGGACAGAACTAAGTGCTGAAAGTAGGAAATGAGATATACGTGATGACCTTCACTACCTGTGTTGCAAACCATAATGCCCAAAATGAGAGTGAGGCGGGAGGAGAGACGAGAGAGAGAGGGGGGGGGGCGGAGAGAGAGAGTGCAAAAGAGAGAGAGAGAGATGTGCCTGTCATAGAGGCAGGATGGGGGTGGAGCTTGTGGGAAGGAAACTGGAAACATTGGCATCTATCTATAGATAAGTGGATAAAGGATATGTGCTTTATGTATATATGTATACACATAGAAGCATGAGAACATTACATAAATGTTTAGGCACAAGAAAGAGGGAAATCCTGCCATTTGCAGCAACATTGTTAGGTTTTGAGGGCATTATGTGACGTGAAGGAAAGAAAAAATGCTAAATATTAGTACATTTGGAATCTAAAACACAAACTGATACACATAATAGACTACAGGAGTAGGAGGGATAGGTTAAAATGGGTAGATGGGTATTTATAAGTTGAATCTGTGTTAGGGATCTAGTTACTACATGGTAATAATACTAAAATTGCAGAATAGATTTTAAGTGTTTCACCTTATACAACATGTACTGTGAGGAAATGGAGGTGTTAAGTAAGCCTAATGAGGAAATTCTATTATATGTGTTAATGTCGAAACCATCACACTTTGTACATCTTAAATTATATAATAGATAAACTATCTCGGTAGTGCTAGAAAAAAACAATTTTATATTTCTGTCTTCTAGTTGCTAGAATAAGTTAGCAAATTTTTTTCATGGAATTTTGGATTCATGGACTACTCAGTAAGGCAAATATAAACATCTATATAGACATGACTTAATTTTTGCACATTGTTATGGGCAGCTGTTACTTAAAGTACTATAGTACTATTATAATTTGACAGTTTCTTTTGCTGGTAAATAGATAACCTCTTATTAGTATTTTCATCCCTTCAGTTATAGTTAAAGTATCTTTGACCTTTTTCACATTGGAAGGGTCCCAGGCATGCTTTGAGATTCTACACTGCTATTTCTGTCTGCCAACAAGGAACTCCAGCATTATCCATTTCTGCATGTTTATCGAATTTGCCTGGCCTTTTTATTTTCAGTTTTTAAGGTTGGACTTTATCATAAAGATTTGAATTAAAATTCAAAAGAATTTTAAATTCATTAAAACATATTGCTTTATGTAGTGTTAAGATCAAGGAAGATCTTATCCAGACAAAGGTTAGGCTTCAGTTGGCTTCCTTCCTCTCTGCTGTAAGAGGGTATTATCTAACCAGCTAACCCAAGGATTATTTAAATGCCCAGGAATGTACTTTGTCATATTGCTGTCTTTAAAAAGTTTCCTATTAACCTACAGATTACTATCTGATATAGATTTAAATGATTTCTTTAATGTAAAATATAACCCTACTAAGCATAGCCTTTTGTTTTAATAAAAATATCTCAATCCTTGTTTTTCAAAATAATGGCTATTATTAGGGTTTTTCTATAGAAACACATTTTTATAAAAATATTTCCAGTATACAAATCAAATTTCAGGTTTTTTTTTAAAGTCAATACTCAATTCCTCAAATGTTCTTTACCTTTACTAATGATATAAATACCCCACTGATATGTGTTCACTCTAAGTTTGTCTAAGAATCACGTATTTAACTTTTAGAAAAGTATCCTTTCCACATCGGGATCAAGCTGGATTGCATTTTGATAGCTTTTTAATGTATGTTGTCTACCATTATCAGCAGTATCCACTGGAGCAAAATAATCTTACTTTATTCTTTATGGATTTTCAGTGATAATGGGGGACTTGCCCAGGCACTGGCACTGGGATTCCAAGCAGTCAGGATTCATTGTGAAGTTTGAATGATTCTCTATTTAATTCTGATTTTTTTTTTCTTTTAGCTTCTTGTGAACGTTAACTTTGCTGGGTCCTATCTTTTAGCATCATGACAGTTTCATGAATAATTTATTATAGTCAATCTTAATATCTCTAGTTATTTTTAGCACTATTTTATTTCATCAGTTGCCTTGCAAACTTTGACTCACACTAACATAGGTATTCATGTGGAGCCTATTTTTTTAATATGATAACTTACTTTCTATTTGGATTGTTTGCATTTACTCTAGTCGCACTAAAGTTTTAAAATCTCAGTGAAACAGCTTCTGTTATACAGGACTAATTGGTTTTGCTTTGGTTCTGAAGAACAGGGAATGAGCAGGACCTCTTAATCCTGACTTTTTTTTTTTAATAAAGCCTTCACTGTCACTGCCATCCTATTGCTCATCGATTTGTTCGAGCGGGCACCAGTAACGTCTCTCATTTGGAGACTTATTGTTACTATTTTTGGCTTATCCAATATGAATGGTAGCTTTCAAGGCTCTGCCGCTCAGGCTTGATACTCTCGGTAGGTTGCCGGGCTGTTGGATATCATTGGTTTGTCCTTTCCCCCTTGCCACTAGGAGCTTAGGTTTATCAGTCACACCCATCAAAGTGCTCCCGAGTCACTCCCATTCTTTTGTTTATCTGTAACCAATTCTACCAGTTTATCTGCTCTTCCCTTAATCAAACTCTGTTAATTGGTAAGGTCAGAACTTCCTAGGACACTGAATATTATAACATTGCCTTTCTCTCCTCTTTATGCCTTTTGAATAATTTACTTTAAAGCTATGTCTTTTTTGTATGGACACAAGAAGACAATATTATGTTTTTATAACTTAAGACTTAATTGGCCTCGATATTCCCTCCTGGGCATCTGCTTTCTCCACTTAAGCCTCAGTTGCCCTCAGTTCCTAGCACCCCAAAGTAGGGTCCCCGACGTGGGACGGGAAGGATCCAGGGCAAGCGGTGAGTTATGTGCTACCCTGGCATCGAGATGGGCCTGGCCAAAGTGCCTAATTCTTAACTATAAGTTAAGAGCTTGATCATAGACAAATGCTGTCATGATCCAATAGTAATTATGAGACAGGGACCCTGCCAGGGATAGGAAAGACTGATCTGGCCTGAGCACTGTAGTCTGAGATTGAGATGGCCCCAGGAGAGCAATTCTATAAGCTTTAATGCATCTCTTATTGTGTCCATACAAAATAATTAATATTATGAATTCTTATATGTTTGCTGGCTGAGGAGAAGAGAAACACATTCATGGGACTCCGCCCTTGGGTGGATCCTCCTGCTGATAGAGAATTAAGTCCTAGGAGAAGCATCCCCTGAAGGAAAAGAACCTTACCCTATTGCCGACCACACCTAGGTGTATGCCCCAACCCCCTCATGCTGGGGAGATTTAACTAGGCTGTAAGAGTGGGTTGGGGGCCAGATCCACCGGAGCCAGATCCACCGGGGCCAGATCCACAGGGCCAGATCCACGGGGGCCAGATCCACGGGGGCCAGATCCACAGATCGAGAGAGAGACCGAGAGCCGGGAGAGAGACAGAGAGAGAGAGAGAATGAAGTAGGATGGGGGAGAAAGAAGCAGGAGGAGAATCAGAGGAGAATGGAGATGGACATGAAATAAACGGATCGAGCAACCAGTTTGGCCTTCTTCCTTCCTTCGCCGTTCGCCGCCTGCGCGCCCTTTCTTTTTATTTTTATACACCGGGCTCTCCGAGAGGGTCAGAGGAATCGAACTTGGGTCGGCCGTGTGAAAGACGAACACCCAACTGCTATGCTAGAATAAAGCCTTAGTTAGATCTAATATTCCATTGTCTGGATATTTCTGGTTACAAGAGGTGTATTTGTTGTGGTTTGTTACACACTGATAAGATATATTTATATTAATAGCTCTGGCTGCTTTATTGAATATCTTGGTTACTCAAGTCTTCTACCAGTATGCATTGTAGCCATATGGTACCAAAAAAAAATTATAGCTGCTTATTTTCTTATTATTTCTCTTGGAAATAATATCTTTTAAAGATATCTTCTCCCAAACATTGGCTTTCTTACTTTATAAAATAAAAAAAATGAAATGAAAGAGGGTCAAATATAAAATGAGTTGCTTCAGAAATGTGGAAATGCTTAGTGTGCAACCTCTGCACAATTAACACTCAATACCAACTTTCCTGTGAAACTGAGTCTTTTCTCTTGATTTTAATTTTTCTTACTGCTTATTCTGTTAATAGAAATTGATTGAGCACATAGTAGCAATTATATGTGCTTAGGTCAATGTGTAATAAATGGAAATTTTTATCAAAACTGAACAAGTAATTAGACATATTCCATGAGTGTTTCTGAGGGTATTCAGAGTTTTTTGGTCAGTATTATTATTAAGCATAGTTATAATATCTATCTTAAAATGAGCACTTTGGTGGTGATGAGATTCAGTAACTTGTACAATGACCTAAATATTAACACTATAATAACCATATTGCCAAAACTATAATAAAAATACTCTTTTTTCAGAATTAGAGTTGCTGCTGCTTCTGCCATGATGAAGGTAGATATATAAAATTTCAAGATTTCTACAGTTACTACACCAGTGCTTTCTGTCATTATTGAGGATCTCTAGAATCCAGAATTTTCCAATTAAAACTCTCTTTATAATTTTTCCAAACTCCTAGTGTACTGATTACAGACTGCAGCTTTATCCTATAGAATTTCCTGTAGCCTGCCTTTTGCCCCAAATAACTTTTTTTTTCTTTTTTTGGTCACACCCAGCTATGCACAGAGGTTACTCCAGGCTCACTTAGGAATTACTCCCTGGCAGTGCTCAGGGGACCATGTGATATGGATGCTGGGAATCAAACCCGAGTCAGCTGCATGCAAGGCAAACACCCTACCAGCTGTACTATCACTGCAGTCCCCCTAAATAACTTTTTATCTTCCATAAGATCACCTGATTAAGGAAATTGAATTCAGAATTTTAAGTGAAATACATTGAGAATCTTTTCTTTTTGGCACTGGAAACATATTCAAGGAATGTTCAAGTGTATGTTCTGCAGTATACTATAGACTAAGTTTTTTATTATTCAACCTTTATTTAGCCCCTTTTACTCTGCTTCAAACTTTCTCAGCAGTAGCAATGTGTTCTGCAAATTCAATTCACACTATGTGCTACAGAAGTAAAAATGTATAGATCTCTTCATCAGTTATTTCTTGTACTGGGATACAGTTTCATATGATCCTATAGTAATGATTAGATTTACAATAATTCTGGTTTTTTACATTTTAATTTGTGAACAAAATTATAATAAAACCAAAAACTTATCTCTTATGACCTTAAGGTCTAGTACTTATCAGAAGTCCATAATTTTAAATTTGCTTATTCTCTGCAGCCATTCACATTCTCAGGTAGTAAGGTTTAGCTAGATTTTCCAAACTTTAAGATCTGACCTATGGTTCCTCATGAAATTCCTATCTCATCTGAGTGCTGTAGTTCTCTGTTTGCTTCTCTTACTAGAAATTATCAGTTATATGAGGCATATGAATATATATAGAAATATAACTCTAGATCTCTGTATATATGTATATGTATATATATATATATATATATATACACACACTGCTTGTTTAGAACATAGATTTCCTATTACTCAGCTTTGCAATGAGTTCTTTCCCTAAACCATGAACAACTTTGTAACTGTGAAAATAAAAACTGGTTTCCTAGTTGAAACTAAGTACTCACTGTTCAAGGAGCACTAGATTCTGTTTTTATTTGCCATTTGAGCTTAAATTTTCAGCTGATTATGGAATTGCTCTGTCTAACTTATTTTAAGTACTGGGTAGTTGAAATGAGCGTCTCTGTGTATAAAGTCACTTGGTTTCCTCCTAGACAGAGATTTGTTCATTTAATTTCTACTAAGACCAAACAGCACAAGTTTAAAAACATTATGTTTTTCAAAAATTAGTTATTTTCCTAAGTACAGGAACAGAGTTTGTAAGGTATAATTATTAGTTCAAGGACATTGGATCATATTGATAATAAGGGTTCAACAGTTATAGCTACTTGCTCCTTATCTTGTACCAAGTAAAGAGACTAGACCATCTCAGGTTTAAAGCATTGTTATTTACTCAAAATATGCATGAGTAGGAAGGCAAATGAAAGTATATTGCCTCAAAAATCGACATAATACCCATTAAACATCTTTAATTAGTCACTTGGTTTTCCCTTTGAAGGGGTGTTCTGACATGAATAAGAATGAAACTTCCCAAGTTTATCAAGAAACTGAACTCTGTGATGCATTCTCTGGAGTGCATGTTTTATCAGGGTCTTCAAAATATTTTCCATTTCAGTATGGTGTCAACAATAGGGTGTTTTTCTGTTCAGAGTCCTGTAAACCAATCCCACAAAGCTAGAGAGCTGGCAGAAACGGAATTGGACAAAAAAATTATATTGCTCTCTCCTTGGTGAGTGCAACTGCTTTAGTTTATCTGAATTTTTTTTTAAGTATTTAGATCAAAATATGCGTAGAAGTACCCTGGACACTACAGCATAGGTCTTGCTAGGAAAGAAATAACATCTAGAAGGATAGGATGATAGCTTTAGAAGTACCATCACCTAAGGAACTGAGGAAAGAAACAAAGTGGTAAAGCAAAAACTTTATACGTGTAGGGCCCTGAGTGTTGCAAGGCACCGAATGGCTCCTTATTAGGGCAATGCCAGATTTTATTTTTTAAAGGAGAAAAGAATATGATATCGACTTTCATTTTCCAAGATTTATTTTCTGTACAGGTCAAGTAGACTTATTGGGTATGTGGGTAAGAGTATCCCCCTCTTCCAATTTCAAGACTGATTTATGTCCCTGAGCTCTGTGAGTGCTTTGGGGGCATATGGAGATCAAAGCACCATTGGGAAGGTTGAATTTGCAGGAATGACTTCATAAAGCACTGGGATACCAAGATATCTGCCGCTGCTTCGAGAAGTCACATACACAGGATGTCTCAACCAAGTTGAGGATGAGTCAGAACAGTATCACCTTTGCCTAAATTTGTGCAACAAGGCATACCCCATGTCTTGGTTCTCTTACATTAAGTCAAGGTCTCAATAGGTATGTCTCATCAGCAGAACTCAAAGCATATTTGGAATCATATTTGAAATCCTAAATAGAGGGAACTAAGAAATTTTATTCTGGCTCTCTGATTTATGATATGCATAAAGATTCACTTCATTGAAAAATATTTTTTTAAAAAAATTTAAAAAGATTTCCCCAATAAGCAGTTACCAAATGAAACCCTTTACAATTTCTGGCTAAGTAACCTCACAGAGACAGTTTTTGTCTCTTTCTGCTTCCGTGTTATCTCTTAAAAGTTTCACTATAGTTTGACCAAAGGACAAGTATCATTAAATTGTAAAGTAGAATAGAGATCATTTTTATAATGCACACAGAATTTTAATCCACCCAATTGGTTATTGTCTGTAATTTTATGAACTTCTGTCATATTTGGGAGACAACAGTAATTTTTACAGAAGAATTTGGAAACACTTGAAAATGAAATTTTTCTCTCAGTAGTGTTCTTTAATCATGCTAATTCTAGAATATAGATTCTATTAAGTAGATTTTAACTTTTAGCAAATAACTTTTCAAGCATCACTAATTAAATTTATATAACCATCAGCGATTTTTACACTCATCCTATCTTATAATAATATAACTCTGAGAACTTATTACATGCCTCACGCTGTTAAGCACTTGTGCTGTCTACTTTTGCCAGCATACAGATCTGTGAGGTGGCTGACAGCACAGTTGCTGTTTGAAGATGTGTAAGTTATGCTCTAAAAAGTTAACGAGTAATTGGTGGAACACATTTATGAGTAGTATTGTGATGGGATTCTATTCAGGCAGTGTTGGATGCCAGAGTCTACAAATAATCTCATCACTGCCTTCATTTTATTTCCACACTTTAAAATCTCTTATTTCGGTGTGGAAACCGTTTAAAAGTTATCTTCTTAAAGAATTAAGTGTTCGAGTGCTTGCGAGATAGTACAATTGGTAAGTCATATGCCTTGCAAGCAGCCAAAATGGGGTTGATCCCTGGCCCTGCTAATGCTCTCCCCATCCTGCCAGGAATGGTCCCTGAGCACAGAACTAGAAATAAGCCCTGGGCCCAGAAAATAGGGCCACGCACACCCTACATACACAAATATTTGGAAAGCAGGTACATAAAAAGTGAAAGCATCAGTGAAATACTCAAAATGGGGGCCAGAGACAGACAGCAGCAAATAAAGTGTTTGTCTTCAAAATGGGTTCAATCACTGTCAGGAGTGGTCCCTGAGTCTAGAGCCAGGAATAGAGGAATAAGCCCTGAACAGTACAGGGTGTGCACCACCCTCACCACCAAAAAAAAAAAAAAAAGATACTCAAAACGGTTTTGTAGAGCTTTCATTCAGGTATATTTTCATTCAGGTCAATACAAAGAAAAACATAAAAAAAGAGTAAAATCTAGTGAGTGGTCCTAGAAAGCTACAGATGGTTTGAGTCTTAGCTCATTATGTATTTGTTTGAGGAGCTGGTGGAGTGAAACAGGGGTTAAGGCATGTAAGTGCATGTGGCTTACTCTGTTTCATCCCCCATCACTGATAAGTTACCTCAAGCATTGACAAAAATTATTCCCGAGCACCTACAGCTGTGACTCAAAAACCAAAAATAATTTTTAATTTAATTTAATTTTTATAAAGTTGTTTATGATAATTTATTACATTAAATATTCCACCACCAATCTTACCATTATTACACCTTCCTACCACCATTACTTTCAATTTTCCCAATTACTACCCAAGCCTGTTCTAATAGTGGGCCCTAAAAAATTTATTTTTTATTGCTTGTTATGATTTGCTAAAAATGAAAAAAAAATTTCTTAGAAGAAAATGTGTGAAGAATGTTGAATCTCACCCTGAAGCCACTAAGCCTTTGTATAAGAGATAACTAACATACTGTTACAGGTTAACTTTCATGTGTTAATATTTTCTTAATCAAGATTTGCTACCTTCTCTTTATATCCGATTCAATGTAGTATGTTACTTCTGGTATACCAGTATTGTAGAGTACAAGATATTGTGTGCGAGTTAGGAATTCTAAAATTGTGAATGGAGTGAAACAGCTAGAGTTACATTTTTCACTGGATGGTGGTTTTGGGATCTGGAAGCATCTCTGTAGCTTGTTGATCTCTTTCAAGACTTATTTGTGAAATTTTTTATTTAAGTGGATCGGCATGAAAAGTTTCATGCTAAGTGAAATGAGTCAGAAAGAGAGAGACAGACATAGAAAGATTGCACTCATCTATGGCATATAGAATAACAGAGTGGGAGACTAACACCCAAGAATTGTAGAAACAACTACCAGGAGGTTGACTCCATGGCTTGGAGGCTGGCCTCACATTCTGGGGAAAGGGCAACTCAGAGAAGGGATCACCAACTATAATGTAGTCGAAGGCCATGTGGGAGAAGGGAGTTGCGGGCTGAATGAGGGCTAGAGACTGAGCACAGTGGCCACTCAACACCTTTATTGCAAACCACAACAGCTAATTAGAGGGAGAGAACAGAAGGGAATGCCCTGCCACAGTGACAGGGTGGGTGGGGGGAGATAGGATTGGGGAGGATGGAAGGGATGCTGGGTTTACTGGTGGTGGAGTATGGGCACTGGTGAAGGGATGGGTTCTCGAACTTTGTATGAGGGAAGCATAAGCACAAATGTGTATAAATCCGTAACTGTACCCTCATGGTGATTCATTAATTAAAAATAAATAAATTTATTATAAAAAAAAAGACTTATTTGTGAGCCTGTAGATCATGGCCAGTTGGTGAGCTTATATGTCTCCAGAGACAGTTCATGGACATGACTGCAGGATCCCAGAAGAGTAGGGTTTGGGGGAGGTGCCCATCCCCGACTCTGTGAGACCCTGGAGATTTTGGTCACAGAACCCGCATACCTGAGCTTTTCAACAAATTCATTCCCGGTTGAGGCTAGCCCTGAGCCTGTGGAGTCCAGCTGTGAGCATGACAGCAACTGGATTATAGAGGCTTTTGGCCAAAAAAAATATATATATGTGGAAATTAGAATGATAATGAACTACTATTTTTATGATAATATGGTTTAGTATTAAGTTGATCTAAAAACTTACAAGAGCTAGCTCATATCAAGATTTATAAAATGGACATTTTCATTGATGTATGCACTTCATTTGCATTTTTATTATTGTTAGATTTTTTTTCAAAACATTAATTTAAGAAATAACTACATATAAGTGCTCATCCTATAAGTCATAGGTGACAGATTCAGATATGTATTTATTTAGCATTATTTAAATATACATGAAAGCAAAATCCCCAATAATTTTAGGTTCATATAGAACAGTGTCAAATAGGTACTTCTTTTTTGCATCTGTTGTGCGATATTCCTGATAATATCCTTTTATTACTTTATGAAAGGACAGTTTTAATAAATTTCCAGTTATTAGCTACACAAATCTGAATGTGATTAATAATCAAATGGGATTTCTCCTAGTAACTAGGAGATATTTTATTGTCTTCCACTTGTTCTTTAATTTATAAGTACTTCTGCTACCTCTAGATAAAAGTTCAGAATCCCCAGTTTTTTTTTTTCTCAAAAGTTACTCTCCTTTGACTTGTGGTCAAAAGAGAAGTTACTCCACTACCTCCCACTTCAGCATAGGAATGAGTAAATGGATAGATCTCCCCAAAGACTGCTTCAGACTTCTTTCTCTTATATTCTGCCAGTAGATCTGTATATACAACCATATTCAGATTCTAGTAAGTCCTTAAGAGTCTTATTTTAAAACTCTCAATTATGTATGCCAATCATCATCTAAACAATTACCTTTTAATACTTTGACTCAACTTTGTTTAGCTCTGTCATCTACTTCATAATACTAACTTCAAAGAAAAGCTGATTGCAACATGCTGTTACAGCCTGCCTGTTGCACAGCTTTGCTTCAGAATGACATGGACGTTCAGGAGAAATAGTACAGTGAGGAAGGCGCTTCTCTTGTACATGGCCAACCAGAGTCAGGTCTGAGCACTGCTGAGTGTGACTCAAAAAGAAGTACTTCAGAATGACACAGAAACACACTGACACTTTCCATAAACCCCATAATAAAGCCTTAAAAAATTGCCACCTGAAATATGTTTTTATTTGATTTACTTCAATGTAAATATCTTTTTGTCTTTCATCTTTAGTTTCAGGCACAGCATTATATCTCTCAAAATCTAGTAACCCTGGGAAGTTGCAGCTTGTTGAGAAAATCTACAATATCACTACTGCTATCAGAAATAAACAGCTTTGCTGATGACCTGGGTACCATCAGTCAGGTATGTATAACTGTGACTTAAAACACTAATTCACTTCTAGTTACATCTATGGTCTTTTTCTTCCCTTCCACTGCCTCTCATTGTCAGGTTTATATTTTAGTAATTACCTTATGTCTAATTCTTGTGGATGTTGTTACTGTCTACTGAAAGAATAGAAAGATACATTTAGAAAACACCTTTAAAATAAGCCCATTGAATCATCTGTAATTGTACATATGTGCCAAAGTTGCCCTGAGGACAGTGAAGGGAGTGCTTAGATGAATGACTTGAGCTTTACAGCATGTTGCTAAAGCCAAAGCAGTGAAAAAAGTAAACAGGGGAGAATAGTAAATTGAAAGAAATAAGTAACCACCAGTTTTCACCACTAATTACTCAGTCTGTTGCCAGACCATATGCCAAATTAATTAAGTGGAACTCTCTAGCATTAAGATGCAGGTATTAATATTGTTAAGTCTCTACAGGTGATTCTGTTTGCAGCCAGTGTTGAAAACCTGTGCTTTAAATAAGCCTTTTAATCTATGCAAAGTCTCATATATCACTTCTGACAAACGTGTCTAAGAAACAGAAGTCATTCCCATATTTCACTGTTGACATTGGGATATTATGTTTTCACTTTATCAACTCATTTAATATTCTTGCTGTCTCCATGCTAGAATTACCAAGCATAATTAAGGAAAATCAAGAGTCAGGTAGGAATGTTTTGGTACAGAAAAAATTAATATTAAATAGCTTAAGTCTAGTACATACAACTAAATTCTCTGCATTTAATAACTTGAAAAATTATTATAATCTAATTTTATTCATAGTATGATACGGTATATCTTATGCTTAATCATCTCTCAAGTGACTAATGAGCAGTAAACTTTCCTAAGATCTCTGTCAGATATTTGTTAAGTAATTAATTAGTGATCTGAAGGAACTAAAATTTCATTTTAAAAAGAAATAATGCATTTACTAATTGAATTTACTAATTGAAAAAAGAACAAAGTATTAAAATGCATGCTGGAGTTTATGAGTTCCAAGATCCAGAAAGCAAACAGTGTAGCTTAAAGTTCCCGAAAATATTTCATGGGTAAGAAACAGTTTTCAAGATGGATATGATTTGATAAATAGAGGATAACATAGAGGCACTGGGTATTATTTAAACAGAATATGTGGGCCAAAGAAATTGTATAGCTGGTAAGTTGTTTGCTTTGTATCCAGCTGAATTGGGATCTCGATCCCTACCTAGGTCCACATATGGATCCTGGGTCTCCGCCAGGTGTGATCTTTCAGCAGCCCTGAGCACACCCGGGTATGACTCCCAAATCACAATGAAGTAAAAAAAAAATAAAATATTCTAAAATTTTGAACTATTAAATTCAAAGCACCAGACAGTATGAAACTAGTTTGTGACCTAAAGTAAACAAATAGTCTAAGTCCCATCACTGTTTTTATTTTTCTACTATGTGATAGATTCTACCATAAATTGCAGCTCTGAAGCTATGAGGGTGTAGAGATTGGCATTCAGGAGTCATGGTATAGGTAGTATTTCATGCTTGATGTCATAAAGAGAAGAAAGTTGGGAAGAGACAAAGTTCCAAAAATTTAAATGTAGGTTATCTTTATTATTTGTTTAATGCTAAACTGTACATGTACAGTAGCATATTCCATAAAGCCACATAAAAGTCTGGGGATGTAGCTCAGTGGTAGAGAAGTTTCCTTGCAATGTAAGAGGACTTTGATTCGATCTCTGTCACCACAAAAAACTAACAAAGCCTAGTAAAGATAACAATTTAGGAAATAACAGCTACAAAGATCTGAGTGGAACAAAAGGTGAACTCACATGACACTTGTGACCATCAAGTGTGCACTAGCCATAATAGCAAGACCTTATTGACACCCTGGCCAATCAATGGAAAGGGATCTTAACTGGCAACACTTATACTTCTGTGGTAAAGAATAGTCCTAGAATAAGGGCTAGGATAGAGTGATTCCAGCACTGCTTAGAGAACTTTAAAAGAGACTTGCTGATTTACAACTGAGTTAACTGCTTAATGGATCAAGGTAGCATAGAAACTCAATAGTGTGATATCATGAATGTATAACATGAATTCAGAAATTATGACCTGTCAAGAAGAAAGAATTGCCCATAATCTTAAGAATAGAAATAGAAACAGAAATGACAGAAATAATTCAATTTACGTGCAAGTGCTAAGGATGTGTTATAAATATGCTAAAAGATTTTAAAGAAAGCATGAGTAATAAACGGAAAAAAGGAAATTTCTACATAAAAATAAGGGCAATATATATCAATCAAGAGAAATGTTTATAAAACAGACATTTTCTCAGAAAGTTCATCATATACATAACCATATGGTTGATCAATTTAACACCTATATTTGAATAAATGTACATAAATATTCACAGTATCAATTTTAAGAATATTGTTCTGAAAAACAGTTCCTATTTTTATAACAGAAGAAAGTCAATAAATTATTGTAGATATATGCAGTGTAATACTATTAGATTACAGAATAAACTAAAGCAGCAATACACACAAGAGCCTGGATGAATTAAAACTTTTCTGTACTAAGAAAAATAATCCAGGAAGATAAAGCAAAATATGTGGTATGATTAAATTCATAGAAGATTTAAGGCAAGCATCCTAACATGGTGAAAGAGATCAGAACTTTGGGACTTGATTTTTTTTTGAGGTGCAGCTATGATGGGATTGAACTAGTCATACTAAGGAGTGGGGAGAGGAGGCTGAAAAGAGAACTCCAAGAAAATGATGGGAGGAAGAGGACACTGATAGAGGTTGTAGCATTGGGATATTGTATGCATGAGACCATATTTTTGATAGCATAGCAAATCATGATACATCTAAGAAAAAGAAAAAGAAGACAAATTAGAGAGAATCCAGTGGACTTTGATGAAGAAATACTGATACTTTGCTAGTGGTTATGGTGTAGTTACAAGCATTTTGAAAAAGCATAACATAGCCCTAAATATAGTTTTCAAACCGACTTTGTCCCATACACTGCTCTCCCCCAAAAAAGCATTCAGTTTATCTTAAGAAAAGAAAAAGTCAGATGCCGAGATAAGCACTTAGGTGAAAGGGGACGCCTGCATCTTTAGAAGTGTGCTGATAGTGGGACTTGAACTGTAACCCAGAATCTGTGCCAACACATGGCCTCTCCTCCCCCAGGTATACTAGCGGCAGGGTGCATGGCCTCCCAGTAGCAGTAATTTCTGCTTTCATAGTGCATTAGACCCATATGTCAGCCTCCATATACCATACTCTTAGGAGGGGAGCCTGGCTACTCTAACCACATAAGGCCATGAGTCTGCTAGCCTATCCTAATCTTAATACCCCCCAAAACTCACCCAAAAAATGATGAACACAGGTATCTGTACAACCACAATCTAAAAGAACATGTCCTCAGAATCAGTGCGAAAACTCCACACATCACACAAGTGCACCAAAGAGGAAGATAATATTCTTGAAGGGGAAAGAAGTGACCACCATCTATTGAAACCCCCCCAGAGTCCTCCCTGGCAGTAACAGGGGAACACTGATAGTGAAACACCATTTCACCCCTGAAGCCTCAAGACTTAATACCCACATACATAATCTCTCTGATACAGACTTCAGGGGTGAAATGGTGAGAATATTCAATGAAGTCAAAGAAACAGTAGAAAAGACATACAATAAAATTCAGGAGGAAATGAGTAGAAATAAGAAAATTACAAACAGAAGTGTCCACTAATACAAAAATCAGTAGATGAAATGAAGATCACAGTGAGTTCCCTCAACAGTGGAAGACAGAATCAGTGAGCTTGAAGATGAGCTGCAGGAAGCATGTAGGCAAACCAGGAAATGGAAAAAGACCTCAAAATAGTTCAAAGACCTACAAGAGACCTGTGGGAAAGCACAAAACTCTATGGCTTAATCTCTCTCAATGTCATTGGTCTAAAGGCACCAATTAAGAGACACAGAGTGGCAAATGGATTAAAAACTGAATCCAACATTCTGCTGCCTATAAGAACTACATTTGAACAATCAGAACAAATACAGACTCACAGTCAAAAGTGGGAATATAATTCTTCAAGCAAACACTCTTTCCAAAAATCAGGGTGCCCACTTTTTATTCTATTGCTCTGGCCCCAGAATCAAACTTTTAGATCACCCATCACTAAATTTTTTATACTATTGATGCTGGTTTGTCAATGTGTTTTATTCTTTAATTTTAATTAAGATAATATATTCTAGTTATTGTGGTAAAAGTGGCATGAAGATTTAAATCCTGTTATTTAAATTAGAATTTACAAATTACGAATTCTGATTTTAAATCTGAATTTAAGAATCTGAATTCTAGTTTTAATTCCAATTTAGGTGCATTTAAATTAAAACAGCAGGGAATTAGGGAAGTAACTCACTAGTATGCTTTGCATGCCTGTAGCTCAAGGTTCAATACTCAACAATTTCCACCCCCTGTACAAAATATCACACAGGATAAAGTGCCACAAAATTCATTTAATGTGTTTCTTTTTTGTGTTTACTTTCTTTATTTGTTTTCAAGGCTCTGATTATAGCAAACCCATATCATGTGTTGTGCTAGAATGGTAAATAGAATTAAACAATAACTTGAGGGAAGGATAAACAGGAAGCTAACAAGATATTGTTTAAAAAGAAAAATAAAATCAATAGAAACTAAGTTATAGGATTTGCCAAGTAAAATCAGATAGGCAGAAAGAGAACTTTTCAGCAGATAGAAAGTAGAATTATGGATTCTATAGGAGTTCAGGTCTTAGTTCTGGCAAAATATCTGCTGACATCTGTGAACAAACTTATAATTTGTCTGTCATGCTGCATTCCATGAAGCAGGGACCTTTTTCTATATCGACTTTACTAGTAATTTGAAAGATAAGGACAATCAGAGGTGGACTTGAAGTTATATGATATTACCTACATTAAAACAGTCCTTCAGAACTAGGAGAGGTTGATAATTTGCTAGAAACATAAAAGCAAATACACAGACACAAGGCAAATGGGAGTTAAAGAGGAACAATACATAAAACATATACCCTGGAAAAAGACCTCGATGAAATAAATGATAAGCAAATATCTGGAATGATAAGCAAATATCTGGAAATTTCACAGTAATGGTTTAAAAGATATTCACTGAACTCATAAAAATAATGAATGCAGTAGAATGTATATGAAAGATTCAAAACTCACAAAACTAAAGAACAAAATAATAGACTTAAAAAATGTATTGGAGAAATCCAATTACAGACTGAATAGAGGGATAGATAAAAGAGTTGAAATACAAAGCAACAGAACTCACCCAGATCAGCAAAATATAAAAAACAAGTGAACATACCCTAAGGAACCTCTAAATTGAATTTATAGATTCATAGACTCAAACAACTTTTTAATCCTGAAAAGTTTTTCTGTTTTGTTAAAAAACAGAAATTTGAGGCCGAAAGTATATAATGGACCAAACATGATGACCTCTCAGTGTCTGTGTTGCAAGTTATAATGTCCAAAAATAGAGAGAGAGTACGGGGAATATTGTCTGCCTTAGAGGGGGAGGGTGGGAAATACCCGGGATATTGGTGGTGGAGAATGTGCACTGGTGGACGGATGGGTGTTCGATCATTGTGAGATTATAACCCAAACATGAAAGCTTGTAACTATCTCACGGTGATTCAATAAATTTTAAAAAATTAAAAAACAACTAATAAAATAGAATTGGTAATAGAAAACCCTGTCCAAAAACAAAAATCCAGGGCCAGGACCATAAGACTTCACTAAGTAAATTCTACTAAGCACACCAAAAACTTAAAAAATTTAATAACTCACCTTCAGAGTGTTCAAAAAATTAAAATAGGGAAGAATTCTTCCTATCACATTATGAATACAGCACAACTTCGGTTCCAAAATCAGACAGTACATTGCAAAAGAAAATTATACGCCTATACTCTATTATAAGATGTTGTTTGTGATCAGAATAGATGCAAAAATTCTTTGTTGTTGTTGTTGTTGAATCACCATTTGGGAAGTTACAAAGTTTTCAGGCTTAATCTCAATTATACAATACTTGGACACCCATCTCTTCACCAGTGCACATATTCCACCACCAAAATCCCCAGTATACCTCCCCACCTCTGCCTTTGTAGCTGATAAATTTCACTTTACTTTCTCTTTAATTTGATTACATTTGATATTTCAACACAAAACTCACTATTATTGTTGGAGTTTACCCCCCAAAATCAGGCCTGCTGAAAAGGAAGTATTTGATTATTTGTTTTTTCATTGCTGAGAATGAAGAGATACAAAGTCGCATGGCCGTGATACGTTTTGCATTTCTGTATTTAAGTATTTTAGTAACTAAGTCCAGGGAAATTTCTGTCAGAAATTGCATCATTGCAAGCATTGCAATCATTCACAGTCTAGAGACATTTCTGCAAGAAGCTGCTGGTCCCATTGCTGCAATCTCATACCTCTCATTAGTGGTCCTTATAAGATGGTAGTTGCTGTGCTGTTCCCCCCAGTAAGGAAAAACAGCTGAGAGAGGAAAACCTTTCCCCTCCTGGGGCTGTGGCTTAGTTCACAGTCTAGAGACATTTCAAAATAGATGCAAACATTCTTAACAAAATTTTTCAACAATATGTTGGAAGCATTGTATATCACAACCAGGTAGAATTTATTCCACAGGTCCACAGAGGTTCTGTATAACAAACAAAAAAAAATCATGGTGACATATCACATGAAAAAGGGAAAACAAAACTATGATCCTCTTAAAAGAAGCAGAAAGGACATATGAAAATGTTCTACATCCACTTATGATAAAGTTTGTTAAACTTGGAGTAGAAGAAACATTTCTAAAAATAATGAAGATGATATATGAGAAGACTGCCACTAACATTATATCTACCCCTGGGAAATCTTTAGTATTAGGGAAAAAATATGGATGCTGGGACTGGAGCAAGAGCTCAGCGGGTAGGGTGTTTGCCTTGCATGCAGCCGACCTGGGTTCAATTCCTTTATCCCTCTTGGAGAGCCTGGCAAGCTACTGAGAGTTATCCCACCTGCATGGCAGAGCCTGGCAAGCTACCTATGGCGTATCCGATATGCCAAAAACAGTAACAACAAGTCTCACAATGGAGACATACTGGTGCTCGCTCAAGCAAATCGATGAACAACGGGATGATAGTGCTACAGTGCTACAGTGTTTTTTATTATTGCTTTTTTACCACTGTTCTTCAGCACAGTGGAAGTCTTATACAATGCAATGGGATAAGAAAAATAATCTAAATTGGAAAGAAGCTATCATAATTTTCAGTTAACATGATATTGTATTTAGAAAATTCTGAATGCTTCACTGAAAGCTCTTATAAATTGTAAATAAGTACAATTAAGTGACTAAAAATTTAGTAAAGAGCAAAAGTAACTGGGATAAGGTGCTTGCTTTTCATACAACCAACCATGGTTCCATCCTTGATATTGCACCTGGTCCCCAAGCACCACCATGATTATCTCCTATCAAAGTGTCAGAATAAACCCTTAGTGTATATATCTAAGTGTTAGAAATAAAGCCAGGTGTGCCCCCCATTAAAAAAAAATCAGTAGAAATTTGTCTTTGTTCACAACATCAAATAATAAATAGAGAAATTAAGAAGGCATAAAAAGGGTAAAGTACCTGTAAACATGCTTAAATCAGGAGATGAAATAGCTGTATACTAGAAATTCTTAAAATGTTTTACTATGAGAGATTAAGATAATACAGTGAAATCAAAATAAATTTCATGTTCATGTACTGGAAGAATATTGTAAAAATAACCATCTTAACCTAATAAATATGTAAATTCAGTGTAATGTCTATCAAAATTCCAGTGACATTTTTCAGGGAGCTAGAATAAGCAATATTAAAATTGTATGGAATTAGTAAAGATTCCAAATAGCATAGCAATACTGAGAAAATAAGTCATAATGCTCCATAAATTCAAACTGTACTACAAAGCAGAACTAAAACAGAAGCAAACCAATGATATAGAAAAGAAGGCCCTTAACTAAATCCTCACATATTAGGAAAGCTAATTTATAACAAAAGTGACCAATAGCCTGTCATGGAAAAATAAAGTTCAATGAATGATGTTAGGATAACTGAATAGCCAAATGCAAAAGAATGAAATTATATCACTATCTTGTGCTATCCATAAATTAATTAAAAGTGAAGGGATAAAAGGGATACTACAGTAGATAAGTGAATTTTTGTATGCTGCACTCAAATCAGGTACAATCTCTGGCACTCCATATGGTTCCCAAGCTCTGCCAGGTGTGGCACCAAAACTGTAGCACTGTAGTCCTGTTGTTCATCAGTTTGCTCGAGCGATAAATAAAATGACTTAAAGATTTAAATATAAGATCTGAAACTACAAAGCACGCAGGAGAGAATAAGCATTTTCCTCATTGATAGAAGCCTTAGAGGTGTTTTTTTGGAAATTAGACTGCAACTTAACAGAAGCAACAATAAATTCATGTAGAAGGCAGGAGAGATAGGTACTTGCCTTGCATGCAGCCAACCCATGTCTGTGCAGCTATAGAAAATAGTATGAGATGCCTTCAAAAACAGTAAGAACAGAAATCCCATATGACCCAGCTATGTCACATAAACTTTTCCTTTATGTTTATTGCTGCATTATTTTCTGTAGCTAAGATATGTAACAACCTAGGAGTCCCTTGATGGAGGAATCAAAAGAGAACAGGTGGTGTATATGTACACATGGACTGTTGCTCAGCTATAAATAATAATGAAATGAAAAGAAAGGCATCCTAACATCTCTAGTAATATGGAATGATCTTGTAGGTATTATGCTGAGTGCAGTGTGTCAGAAAAAAATATGTAATGTATAACTTTACTCATGTATAAAAGAACAAAACAAAGCAAAGCCTTAAATTCTCACAACGCAGTGGTGACTTCCAAAGAGTAAATGTTTTAAGGAGTCAGCAAATTAGTAAAGGGGGTCCGGTGCATGGTTGTAGGTGGGAATAAAACTTTTGATGGTCATCACAATGTAATGATATAGATTTTGAACTATAACACTATAGCACTATAGCACTGTCGTCCCATTGTTCATCAATTTGCTCGAGCAGGCACCAGTAAGGTCTTCATTGTGAGACTTGGTAGTGTTATTGTCATATAGAATCGCCACAGGTAGCTTGCCAAGCACTGCTGCGTGGGTGGGATACTCTTGTAGCTTGCCCGGCTCTCCAAGAGGGACGGAGGAATTGAACCCCGGTTGGCTGTGTACAAGGCAAATGCCCTACCCTCTGTGCTATTGCTCCAGCCCTATAAAGAGATAATTTCAAGATTACAAACCAACGTTAACTCAAAAGAAAATTAATGTAAGATTACTTTAAAAATAAACATCGTATGACAGTTAAAACTGAATGGATTAGGTATTTATGCAGTAATAGGGAAAGATTTTGAAACAATAATTGAGTATAAACAAGTTTGACATATCCAGGGAAGAGAGATACCCACATATACCAATTTTCAAAACTATGTATAGAGAACAACTTACAAGTACTCAGATACATATAATGTTTTTCCAGCTTATCACTTTTAAAATTTCTTTTAAAAATTCCAGAATTTGCATCCCAGTTTATGACCCAAAATGGTAGATCACATGTTGTGCGTGTGTGAGAGCCCAGGTTTTATCCTTGGCACCAAATGATCTTCTAGAGTATCCCCGTGTGTAATATTGGCAGCCTCTGAGTGTCACCAGGCATAGCCCTTGCAACAACCCAAATAACATAGAACCTGAAGTAATATGAGAAAATATTGTTTATTGAAAATATATGGTGTTAGGGCTGGAGTGATAGCACAGCGGGTAGGGCATTTGCCTTGCACGCGGCCAACCTGGGTTCAATTCTCAGCATCCCATATGGTCCCCTGAGCACCGCTGGGAGTAATTCCTGACTGCAGAGCCAGGAGTAACCCCTGTGCATCACCGGGTGTGACCCAAAAAGCAAAAAAAAAATAAAAAGAAAATATATGGTTGGTACTCAAGAACTAGAAGTTTTGCACTGTTTTTATGTGGAAAGTATATTTCAGGATAACAATATAAGATGGATTCTGAAACAAAATGTGTCCTGGGATTCAAAAGTACGTTGACTTAAAGTGAAATCTCACTTGTTATTTTTTTTTTCTAGAATGTTTTTCTCGTGACATGTTTTTTTAAACCTCTTATCAGTATTTGGGGGCAGGGAGGTTGGTATGGCAGCCAAGCTATCAAAAGTGTCCAATGCTGTTAGAATATTGATACAGGTGGGATACCATCTGAATTTTAAATATTCAAATACAGCTACTTCAGAATTCTAATATATATAAAGTAAATGAAATTTCTACATGAAACTAAGCTTTCTAAATAAGTAGAATGTCTTATTTGGAGAACAAAATTCAGAAATTGCTGTCTATATCAGAAAGCATTTTTAGTCTTTTTTTAACTTGTCGAGAAAAATAAAAACTAAGCTACATTTTTTTGTGAAACCAGAGCATGCCAATTAATGATTCTAAACCTGGAATGAGTTTGTATGCACTTCCCCCAAAGTAAACTAATTTTATATTTTAGGGGGAGATGTAGCAATAAAATCAACATTTTTAATAAAGAAAAAAAGTAATTGTAATTTGAGTGATATAGAGCTGACCTAGTTCAGCTGAGAGAGCAGTTATATTGTTCTCTAAAATTGCCCATATTTTTACCAAAGCTAAGATCTAGAAAATCTGGTTCTGTCAACTGTCAGCAATAGGAACAGTGTACATCAGACTGTGCTCAAGTGAACAGTGTAGCTATTAGGGGTTCTCCTGAGCACCTTTCTTCTTTTTTTAATTTGGAATTGTTTAATCAGAATTAAGGAGAAATTCCTGATAATTCTAACTTAGATTAGTGAAGCTACTCCATAACCACGTTACAAAAGTGAAAAACAATTATTAATAATAAAACAAAGCTTAAAACTTCCCAAAATTAGCCTTAAAGTTTTATATAACTCAATGTCATTTTTATGCTGTTACTTGCAGAAAGACCTAATTAATTCATTTTTACTTTTACAAGATATTTAGCTTCAAAGTAATGTTTACATGAGTTTTCTTTTGAGAATCTCAAAACCTACGTTAACTTAAAAAGCAAAAGCCTTCTATCTGTGTACTCAGTCGGCATAATGGATGCAAATATCCTATGGCACTCTCAACATACAGGCTGAGGCTGTTTAAAAAAATCATGAGGGTTTGTGAAAGGATGACTTTGGAATCATGCCTGGTTAAAATGCATTAAGACCACTGCAGTAGTCTCTCCTGCCAACACATCAAGTCGGAAGGCTCTAGAATGAATTACAATTTACAGGCAATACAGGAACAGAGGGACGTGTTAAATTAACCATGAAGTTGCAGCTGATAAATTTCAGACTGTAGTGGAAAAACCACACATTTTCTTTCACAAATAGATTGCATTATAATGAGAAGTGGAGGAGGGAGAAAGAAAGAAGGACCTGTATTCAAAAAGACATATTAACTTATTGCTGTGCATCAGGATTAATGGACTGTGGGCCAAATATAACCTGCCACCTTCTTTTAAAAGTTAAATTTTAATGGAGCAAGCCATGTTCATTCATGTATTTCTCTATTCTTGTCTGTTGCTTTTGCACTACAAAAACAGAGATGAACATATGGCCTGCAAAGCACCAAATATTTACTATCTGATTCTGTAGTCAAAGTTTGCCCAGTTTCTGTTATATATAAATCTTATTTGTGTCCTGATTTAAACAATTCAGAAAATAAAACAAGTTAAAACTAAAGCCATAATACGGTGCATAGGGCACTTGCCTTGCACACAGCCAACACTGGTACCCCATATAGTCCCCTGCACACAGCCAACCCTGGCACCCCATATAGTCCCCTGAACCCATCAGGAGTGATCTCTGAAAACAGAGCCCAAGGAGTAAGCCTTGAGAACTGCTGGTGTGACCCTTTTCATCCCCCAAAATAAAAATTTTAAATGGATGAGGAAATCTGGAAGAATATCAAGATATTAATAAATTACTGATTTATTTACATGTACCTGTGATTTTTGTTTTGTTTTTTATAAGGACCTTGATTTTTTAAAAGTATTTACACTAAAGAATAAAGAGAAATTAAAAATGAGCAGTATCTTAAGCTTCATTTTTTCTTCTTCTAAACTTAGCAGTAATACTGTGTGCGGTTCCTGTGAGTCTCACTAAATAATCTGTATTAGTGTTTAACAAGGTTGACATTGGGTCCTCAGAGATAATTCAAGACCTAAAAAGCACCTGAATTTCAGCCCTTGCACCACATGGTCTACCAACCACCACAAATAGCAACTCCTGAATACAGAACTTCAAATACCCCCTGAATATTGCCTGGTGTGGCCAAAAAACATCAAATGAAAAAGAAATTTGACATTGAATGTGCCCAAAGACTGTCAGCGGTATTGTTAATACTATTCAACAACATATATAAAATTGTAAAACACTCACATTTCCATTTATTTATAAATGTGTGATACTAGAACTATCTTAAAGAACAATTTTTCAGATATTATTTGACAACTGATGGTATCTAAATCCTCTTATGTGAAAGTTGGATATGGATTACAATAAAGATTCTTATTTTATAGTAGGATATAAACGTATGACTATCTTTCCCCACAAATTAAATATTGAACAAATATTTAAGAAACACCTTGAAAAAAATATCAGATTAGTCAGGTGGTGATGTATAACTGAAGGGGTTTGAAAAATTTGCCATGAGACGCCAGAAAATAAAATTTGCTGGCTTCGAGTGAATAAAACTAAACTCTTAAAGCTCTGTATCTGTGGGTGCATGAGAAGGAAGAAACTACTGCAGCCTTGTCTCCTGTTGATTAAAACTAATAAAATAATTTTAATATGAAAAAGCAATAATGAAAATCACCCTGTGAATTTAAGAGAACAAAGTTGAAGGTGACATAATGTAGTAGAATGTGTTTGCCAGTTTTCTTCTTTCTTCTGTGTTTGACCCAGAATTAGTTCCAGTCAGTGAACTGTAAGGCGTGTGTTTGATAGCAGTTCTTTGAGAGAAACATCTTTCTGGCTATAGGAATGGGGATGGGGCCCTTGACAGCTGGTTTGGGTTTGTTTTGGTTTTGTTTCCTCTGCAGTCTGCTGCAGCAAGGCTCCTGGTCATGCTGCACGAGCATCAGAGTTGTAGGCAGGTGGCAATCGAAAACAAAACACCACACAGCTTTTTTTTTTTTTAATGTTTTGATTCATTTTATCGAAACAAAATTTCTTTAGGAAAATTGAAAATATATTTTTCAAAATGTTACCATAAGATTCCTTTAAAATGATCATTTTAGTAGCCTTTTGTTTCAATACAAAGCTATACGCCTGTTGTACATAAATACATTTAAGGAGAAAGATCTGTAGATTTAGGTGAACATGCAGAATAGTATTATTAAACCTATTCAATGACAAGTAACTACCATTTGAATTTCTATCTTGTTTATGCTAGAGGGCAGGATGAGTGTAAAGATCAGGATGATTTCTAATTAAAGATCAGATAAACTTGTGGGTATTAGATGGACTTTACATTCTGGTTTCAGAGGGTGGATCTGAAAACACTGTGACAGTGCAATTCAAAGTAGGAAAATGAATTATTATTCTCTAAGGAGTTGACATGTCTTAAAAGTCATTAATCTACTCTTCATTTGACCTCCTATGAAAGTAGCACTGTGCTGATATTGGTAAAACCTGTGGCAAGAGGCAAGCATTTACCACCTGCGAGCTCTGGACTCTGTTCTGGCTCAAATCTATCCCGTGTAGTGGCTTTGGAAAATGCATTTCTCTCAGCCTAAGTCTCTAATCAGAGGTTTTGAAAGTCGCTTTTGTGTGTGTGTGTGTGTGTGTGTGTGTGTGTGTGTGTGTGTGTTTGTTTTTGATCCTCAAGCAGTTGAATCAAAGTCATTGAAGTGGCTGCCAGTCTAACATGTGGCTTATTGCTGTTCTTAAAGTATTGCAATCATGATCACCCTGCTTTGCTGGCCCTTTTGCCATTTTAATTTGGAAAGTATCTCAAGGGTTCGGTAGAACAGATGCCCGCAGAAAGCCTGACACCATTACCAATGCTTGCTGAATGGCTCATTAATCTGTTTGTGTTTGTCTTTCTCTTGACACAATCATTAGACATTGCTTTTTGAATCATGTATGAGTAGAGTTCATAATCACAAAACATGTCTTATGATTTAGATTTAGGAATCTCTAATTGTTTTTATACCTGCAAATAAAAGCTCTCTGTCTACATTACACTTTGGCAGTAAAGCATCTTTTAGAGCTTTAAAAACATAAGTCTTCCAGCAATACTCTATTGCATTGGATTAATTTCCTCTATTCTGAGGGTCTGAGGTAATCTTTTCTTAGTGAACTGATTAAACCTCTCAGCTCTCTAAATTACTGTGTATCAATTCAGAAGTTTTCATTATGAGCTATAATCTCTATGTTGAAGGATATGAGATAAATACAAAACACTATATACTCAGAAGTCTGTAATTTGTAAATGTTTTTTGACTTTAAAATTTAAATCACGCAATGAATATAAAGAGTAGCCTTACTATTTATTTCTAAATGTTACTATCCACAAATTCACCCACATATTGTGGGTATGGAAAGACATGAAAAGCAATCATTTATATTTTATTCTATTTGTCTCTATTATGTGTGTTTAAAATGCTTTATATATTAACAAAAAACTACATCACACAGATGATATTAGGAGATGAAAATGGAATCTATGATTTTCATACCTTTCCTCTGACTTCCCAGAAAAAATTAAGAGCAGCTTAAACTATGACCACTTAAACCTTCTGGAAACAAGACAATCCTTATGCATTTTAAAATAGAAGTGAACGTCAGCCCCAGCATTTATAAGGGAACTTTATTGACCCCCCTTTTCAGAGACTTCATTTTTCTGTATTCCCTAGGAGCCAGTCAGAGGAGACAGAAATTCATATTCTCAGTCTTCTGAATTTTATTCTGTTTTTCTTAGTTCACTTATTGATGCTTAAATTTGAATGACTGCTGGCATGTAAGGGCGCCTTCGTCTGACGGTTTCACTTTGTGTAGACAGCAGCCTTTGTCTTCTATACTGTGTGGAGGTGGCCAGGTAAAGCTCAAGATACAAATCAGCTAGGATGGGAAAATTCTCCTAAGAATACAGATTTAGCACTGTCAAACAGATAATCTCTTTGCATTTAGTTTTTCTATTTCTGACTTTCAAATGCGATTTTTTATTTTCCAGACTGTTCAGCTTCTATTGCTAATTTTAGGGTATGTGTTTATCTGTGTTTGTGAAGAGAAACATGCTTACTTTATGCTTTTAGGTAGTCTGTAGCAAGAAGGCAAATTTAGTTACCTAGTTCATCATATAGTTATAATTAAGGTATTTTAATTGTTTCCTTAATTTTACATTTAGTTACTTAATATGTTTTGAAAGTGTCTGGTTCACAGCGTGAAATGAAGTTCCAAGTGGAAAAATGGGCAAAATAGTAATTCAAACTCTTTCTTTGGCTTTTGTATTTTAATAGATTTTTTAGTATTGTATAGCATGTATATTTATAGATGTATGAATATATATGTGTGTGCATATGTGTCTACATATATACATATATAGACATGTGTGTTTGTGTGTGTAGTGTTTGTTAATTTTTCTGTTAGGTTTTTAGAGTGGGTGAAGTGAGCCATATGCGGTGGTGCTCAGGAGTCAGTTATTCCTTGCTTTGTGCTCAGGGATCACTCTTAGCAGAGCAGGGGTAAGGGGCCCATATAAGGTGCCAGGTATTGAAACCAGGTTGGCAGCATGAAAGGCTAGCATCCTGCCCACTGTATCTCTCTAACCTCCAATTCTTTCCTACTACTACACAGATTTAGTTAGGTTTTGCTTTAATTTTGCTTTATTATGTTATTACTGCTTTTTATTTAGGTGTTTTACTTATACTTCCAAATGTTCTTAAGAATAATTTTTTCAAAGTCCAAAATAAAACTATAGGTTTTAATTGAGAATTTTTCCTGAATGTAACTGTTACTGTCATCCCATTGTTCATCGATTTGCTTGGGCGGGCACCAGTAATGTCCATTGTGAGACTTGTTACTGTTTTTGGCATATCAAATATGTCACGGATAGCTTGCCAGGCTCTGCCGTGCAGACGAGATACTCTTGGTAGCTTGCCAGGCTTTCTGAGAGGGGCGGAGGAATAGAACCTGGGTTGGCCGAGTTCAAGGCAAATGCCCTACCTGCTCTGCTATAGCTGCAGCCTGAATGTAGCTAGCTCTTTAAAAACAAGACAAAAAAATCCCCAACTTTATTTTCTTTTAAATTTTTGCAGGGAATCATTATTTTATACAGTTATATTATAAAAGACCAGACATTGTGGCTTATAGCTTATGTTACAGATGTTTAACATCTTTCTCATTTTTATCTCTTTCTCACTGCATGACAGGTAAATTTCTTAAAATTGGCCTTACCCATTTAGTTTCTCTAATGTTGCTTCAATAAGGATTTCGGTTTTCTATAGGAATTTTGTGATAATCTTCCTAACTTTACTACAATTCATTTGTGTTTCACTCTTTATGTATGTTTTATAATTCAGTATGTTTCTCTTCTTTTAATATTGGCTTTCACCTCTTCAAATTAACATCTGCCCTGTCATGCCACTGAACATGATAAGTCAATAACATCTCTGTTTCGTTTTAAGCTATTTTCCATCTTGATTTTCCTCCTTGATATTTAGGATACTGTTCCTTTTCCTGTGTTGGATTTTCGTGTGGGGTCTATACTTTGCCTAGTATGTCACTTATTTTCCTTATCCTCTATTTTTTTCTTTTTTAAAAATATTGAATCACTGTGAGATAGTTACAAGCTTTCATGTTTGGGTTACAATCACAAAATGATCAAACACCTATCCCTCCAGCAGTGCACATTCCCCACCACCAATATACCCACCCTTTCCCACCCTCCCCCTGCCTCCATGGCAGACAGTATTCCCCATACTCTCTCTCTACTTTTGGGCATTATGGCTTGCAACACAGACACTGAGAAATCATCATGTTTGGTCCATTATCTACTTTTGGCACATCCCAGCTGATTCCTCAAGGCATCATTTTCTAAGTGATCACTTCTCTATCCCACCTGCCTTCTCCCCTCCACTCATGAAGCAGGCTTCCAGCTATGGGGCAATCCAACTGGCCCATGTATCTTCTATTTTGGGATGTCAGCCTCATAGGATGTTCTTCTATGCTCCACAAATGATTTCAGTTCTTTTATGTCCCTCTCTTTCTGACTCATTTCATTTAGCATGATACTCTCCATGTCTATCCATTTATAAGCAAATTTCTTGACTTCATCTTTTCTGACAGCTGCATAGTATTTCATTGTGTAGATGTACCAAAGTTTCTTTAACCAGTCATCTGTTCTAGGGCACTTGGGTTGTTTCCAGAGTTTGGTTATTGTGAACAGTGCTGCAATGAACATATAGGTACAGATATGCTGGCATGGATGTGGGAGAAAAAGGACGCTCTTTCACTGTTGGTGGGAATACCGACTGTTCCAGCCTTTCTGGAAAACAATATGGACAGTCCTTCAAAAACTAGAAATTGAGCTTCGATATGACCCCTTATCCTCTTTTATAGTGATAAAGTAACTGGATTTGGTTGAGGTTTCCCCATATGTCCATATTGACGGTCCTTGTCCTTCACCATAGGTGCCAGCAAAAACAAATGAACAAACTAAAACATCTCTCCTCTGCTGGGACATTTTAGGTAATCCTGAAACTGAATCCTGCATCCTGAATTAATTGTATTTAGTAAGACTTGGTTGGGAGAGATAGTACAGCAGATAAGACACTTCCATTGCATGCAAAAACCCAGGGTTCAATCCCTCGTATGGTTGCCCTGAGTCTTGCCAGGAGAAGTGATCCCTGATTACAAAGACAGTAGTAAGACCTGAGCACAGCCCCAAAACAAAACAAAAAGGGAAAAACAAAAGACTGAAAGCACTAAGCACTGTTGATCCCCATGATCCCTAAATCTTAGATAAATTTTTTCTGTCGTAGATTATTTGGTGTGAAATTGGGTACCTCTTTGTTAGGGAGGTGAATGGGGTTTATTTGCCGGTTTTTTGGTTTTTTTTTTTTTTTGGAAGTGGGTGATGGAGGGATTTGGTCTACACTCAGTTGTGCTCAGAAAACTGCTCGCCAGGTGCTTGGCAGTCTTGTCTCATCAGGGCTTCAGGATGTGTGGTGCCAGGGAGCAATCAGACAAAGCATGCACTCAACCTTTTGAGTTCCTCCCAGCCTCATGAGGTCATTTTTAACAAGACCCCCTGATTTTTACTACCAGGTGAATTGAAGAAATCATATTACCCATTTTGGTGGGTTAGTAAAAATGGAAAATATGCCAAATTTTTTAAATAACTGAAATTAAGACTCACCTCTGTGTTATGAGAAAATTTCAAACGTACATTGATAACATATTTCTTTCTCACTGTTTCTCTTTTGCTCACTGTTCAAGTCATAATTGCTTCGAAGAAGTTTCTGATGTAGTTAAAACCTAGGCTTCTCTGTAGTCTTCATTAATTATAGGATGGAACACTCAGAAACTGTTCTGTTCCCGTCTTTGCACTGTAGATATTAATACATTTTATTGGAAATGCTTATGATCCAGTACTTTATGTCTTCCTTGTTGAATGTGCTAAGGTTAGTGAAAACGTCTTCTCCATTGTTTCTATAACTAATAGAGATGTTTTGTTTCTGTGATTGAAAAAAGTGTTGACTGAAATTACTTCACTTTAAATGAAAGAAAGCAACCTACAATCAACAATTTTCAGTGACCCTGAAACTCAATACAATTTTTTAGTGATTCACTCAGAATTAGATAAAAGAAATGAAAGAAAATAATATTGGAATCTGCATCTTCTCATCATGTTCACTTTATGCCGAAATTCTTTGAGTGTCTAAAAAGAATGATTTGAAGCAAAAGACTAAAATAATATTTTGAGGCAAAGGACTAATTTGTGATTCTCTGTATTTTCTGGGAAGGTAGGAGATATGCACAGTACATCTCAGCACTTTATAAAAGTACTTTTGAATGAATAAATAGGAATGGGTTTGACATCCAAGCAAAGACAACAAAAGCAAAATTGAGCAAGGAAAAAAATGCTTCTGCACAGCAAAGGAAATCATCAACAGAAAACAAAAGGCAGCATACAGAATGGGAGAAAATATTTGCCGATTTTAAAGCTTCATTAAAATTTATGTTTGGAAATGACAATAAAGACATTATATATACATATAAATATATGTAAGTGTATATGTGCGCGCACACACACACACACACACACACACACACACACACATGGCCAACCATTCCATTTAAAGGATGCTAAATACCACTGCTAGGAAGTTGAAAATAAGAAACGGTGAGATTATGACCTCATACTTTACAGGATAACTCTCACCCAAAAGGTAATGGTAACATGTGCTATTAAGGATATGGAGGCAAAGAAACTCATGTGCACTGTTAGTTGTATTGCAAATGGTACAGACATGGAAAACAGCATGGTGTTTCAAAATATTTGAAAATTAGAGTAAACTTATGGTTAAGCAATTCCTATTCAAGATATGTATCTGAAGAAAATGAAATCAGTATGTTCATGAGATACCATTAGTCACTATTTATAGTAGCCAATAAATGGTTATAAAAAAACTGTCCATAAATAATTTAATGAATAGAGATGATGTGGTATAATGCAGAGAGTCTCTTGCCCATGTGCCTGGCTGTCTTCACCGGGGCCTTGGAGGGGATGGGCTCTAGCTTCTCTCCCCACCCCAAGCAGAGCTCCCGGCAGCCAAAGACCTCTGGAACCTAGCCACAGCCATGCTTAAGGCCCCTCTCCACACGTTCGGACGGCCTCACGCATGCAGGTACCAGCAGAGGAACCCAGGTGTGTGTAATCTCATCAACGGCCAACATCCAGAGACTTAAAAGCAAGCTCCCGGAAGTGTGTGGCTGCTTTGTGGCCATGCGATATCTTATAACCTACTTCTCCCTCTAGGAGAAACTGACAAGCTACTGAGAGTTTCCTGCCCACATGGGAAAGCCTCGCAAGCTTCCCATGGTGTATTCATATGCCAAAGCCAGTAACAAGCTGGGTCTCATTCCCCTGACCCTGAAAGAGAGCCTCCAATGTGCCATCATTGGGAAGACGGAGTAGAGAGTGGCTTCTAAAATTTCAGGGATAGAATGAATGGAGAGGTTACTGAGACCACTTGAGAAATTCAACGATCAACGGGATGATGATGATGAGGATGAGGATGTGGTATAATATACATACATACACACCAATGAATACTACACAGTAAAAGGAAGTAAATACTAAGTTCAAAAGATCTTGAACAATACTGTTCTTCATGAGGCCCCAGGTTTGACCCCCAGTACCACATGCCCTTCCTTGAACATGGCCAATTACGGCACTGATGAGCTCCAGTATCAGCAGGATTGACCTCTTTACCCAGCAAGCATGTCCGGGTGTCCCCTCATCTCTCAGCAATATTACATACTATCATTTTTACAACTTGAAGGGAAAAAGTCAAAGACAAATACTTTTATGTTCTCACTTATTATTAAATTACTAAAACTCAAAATTATTTTGGTATTTTAATTTGCAATTTTTCTATTATAAATCATGTGGATATTGCATGGTGATTACAGTTAACAATATCATATTACATATTTGAAAGTTACTTAAAATGTTTTACAAGAAAAAAATTGGGGGATGATGAACACTTACTAGACTTATGGTGGAAATCATTTTACACTATGTACATGTGTTCAAATCGTTTTGTCTCAATGAAACTGAAAAACTAAATAAAGCAAGTAGTAGGTATAGTGACAGAACAGTTTTGAATGCCCTATGTGTATCCAGTGGCAAGTTCAGTAATTAAAAATGCAGGAATAAGTAAAACTATGTTCTGAATGTAGAAATGTTTGAATTAAGGTTTTAAAATTGAAGCACTTCCAGCCAACACTGTTGAAGTAGGAATGAAGTTCATTGCAGTTTACTGGGTCAAAAAATTATCAGTCAGGGCCTTAGGTAGTTTTCCTTAGGGGCATAGCAGTCATTCAAAATGTCATCATCTCCTTGTGAAGTGAAAATAAATGGCTCTGAGAGACAAGTGCCTTGCATTTTGATCAGTACAAGAGGAACATTGTACTGGGGCCAGATGTATATAGTACAGCAGGCAAAGACCTTTCTTTGCATGCTGCCAAACCAGGTTCATTCCTGGCACTATACATAGTCCATGAAGCCTTGTTAGCCGTGATTCTTGAATACATAAGCCCTGAACACCACTGTGGGTGCCCCTCACCCCCTCTGAGAAGAGTACACTGTGCGTAATACCTCGTAAATGAATGAATGAAAACACTGAATGAAAGTAGAGAATATGGCCATATAGTACAATGGGTCGGGCACGTTCCCTGCACATGGCCAACATGGGTTCTATCCCCTTGCAATCCATATGGTCTCTGGAGTTCACCAGAAGTGATCCCTGAACACAGAGCCACGAGTAAGTTTTGAGAACTGTCTGGAGTGGGGCACCCTCCAAAAAGGAGAGAAGAGAGAGTGAGAGAATGGAGAGAAATAAAGGTAGAGGGGAAAAGAAACATGGTTGTATGATTAAAATCCCTGCTTTAGGCATTGACTTTTACTCTTCTAAGACCTTTGGGAAGGTCAGCTTTTGGTCCTGAATGCACTCACTCCCTCTATTCTGTGATACTGCTGTAGCTCCTTCCTAACTAAATTGCCACTTTATAAGCTATTGCCATAGTATGCATAAAGTCCAGTTTCTGTGAGGCCACAGAAGCAGAAAGTAGCTTTATGGGTAATCATGACTCACACTGCTAAATAGAGTGCTGCCCATTTTGTGTTCTCTGTTGTTACTAGCTATATTATTTTGAATATAAACTGTAGCTTCTTTTAAAACTATCTTGTTCTCCATGATTGCTATTAGTATGATATTCAGCTCTGACCATGAGATAGGCATGGTGTTGAGTGTCTTAGGGTAAAGATACATACTCATAGTTTAGCCATGAAGAGAAATCATTGCATTCAGACTTAAGTGGGTCATCAGTAAATATTTTGTATGAAATTATAAAAAGGGATTGAAGAGAAAGTTCTATGGATTAGTTAGTATGTTTATAGTAAGAGGATATTTCAGTGCAGAGTGAAAATTTAAAAGAATTTCATAGGGGTATAAAGTGGATGAATATTCCATTGACAGACTCACAGAAAGGGGATTTAAGCCAGGTAAGATGAACGAGTGAGTGAGCATGAGACTAAAATACATTAGTCCTGATGGCCTGGACCAACACTTGACATGTGAGAAAAGTGAGCTGAAAAGATCCTATCTGCATTTTTCTTTACTGTGGGAAACAAATCATGCTCAGTATTTTAGTTAATTATTTCTTTGGATTTGCAATCTTAATCATACCCAATAGTTTGTATTTAAATAAATACTGGTTTCTTTATATTACTAATTTGAGATCTCTAATCAATATATATGCGTGGGGAGCAAAGGGGTAGGTAAAGGAGAATGAAAAAAATGGTACTCAAGTAACAATAATGTTGGTGGGTGTTTGGGACCTTTTGGTGATGCTGAGCTATTATAATTGTGTACAATAAAAGCATAAATATTTTCACAGTTGTAAGATGTTGGTATCAGTTATATATTTTCTTGAAATAACTTAGATGTCCAAGGAATATAACAAAAAAAGTGAAGAACTGCAAGGATATGGATGAACAAAAGTCCTCTTATTTAAACGATCTTGATTATGAGGTTATATGTGTTTTATATTATGAGGTTATGTATGTCATTCATAATAGGCTATAGACTTGTGCTTGGCATGCCAGTATTATAATTTCATGAGGTTCTCTGTAGCAGCACAAGAAAATCTCTTTGGTTTGCAGTTTAGTGTATGTTTAAGGATCTGATGCTATTCAAGGGAGCTACTTTAATTAAACAGTATTATATTGTTTGAGTCATAAACTATTCAGCTCTGTAAGCATTCATTCCATATGGCAGGTTGATTTAACAATTAGTACATCTAATAATAAAATATAATAGTGATAGAATTTGTTAATGAGTAATTGTAGTTTTATCTTCAATATGTACAAAATGGTTAAGGACAAGAGAAGAAAACTATTATATATTCTATTTCATTTAGATGTTAAAGGACTCGTTTATTGGAAAGCATGTATATGACCTCTCAGTGTCTGTGTTGCAAGCCATAATGCCCAAAAGTAGAGAGAGAGTATGGGGAATATTGTCTGCCATGGAGGCAGGGGGAGGGTTGGAAAGGAGGGGTATACTGGGGATATTGGTGGTAGGGAATGTGCACTGGTGGAGGGATGGGTGTTTGATCATTGTGTGATTGTAACCCAAACATGAAAGCTTGTAACTATCACAATAAAATTTTTTTAAAAAAGAAAAGCTTCTACAGAGGTTGAAACCTAGAATTTTAAAGAGAAAAACAATGATGACTTCTGAAACGGAACTTTTATTATTAATATGTGGTACCTGTTTATAGTAAATTATATGTACATTTGAATTCAAACGCAACCAAACTTGCATATTGAAATTATTCCTAAAAAAAGAGAACTGAGCATTTAAGTTACATTACATAAGTGGGCCAGGTTGGGAGGGATTCAAATACAAAATAAATCACGAATCACAAAATCCCATTAATCACTGATTTCTCATGCAGGCTCAGTAACATCTCATTTCCTCCTTTCCCTGAGATCTTAGAAGTCCATATCGACTGGGCCCTCCTAACGATGTTGCACTGGGGGCTCTTCAGGGTCATGGGAATGAGATCCAGCTTGTTACTGGATTTTGCATATGAATACACCATGAGAAGATTGCAAGGCTGTCCCATGTGGGCAGGAAACTCTCAGAAGGTTGCCAGTTTAGATATCGCTTCTGAGAGCTTGCTTTTAAGTCTCTCTCTGGATGTTGGCCATTGATGGGATTACACACACCTGAGTTCCTCTGCCAGTACCTTCATGCATGAGGCCTGTCCGAACGTGTGGAGAGGGGCCTCCAGCATGGCTGTGGCTAGGTTCCGGTGGTCTTTGGTCGCCCAGATCTCTGCTCGGAGACTTCAGAGAGTCTCTTGCCCGCACGCCTGGCTATCTTCCCCGGGGCCCCTTGGAGGGGATGGGCTCCAGCTTCCCTCTCCACCCCGAGCAGAGCTCCTGGGGGCCGAAGACCACCGGAACCTAGCCACAAAATAAATATAAACTAAAATTCTATTTTTAGATTTTGAATTGACTTGTTTCCTTTAACCTTAATATTATATTGTGTTCTTGTTTTTTCTTCTGGTTTTTGAGTCACACCCCGCTGGACTCAGAAGTTACTACTAGCTATGCTAATAGGATCACTCCTGGTGGTGCTCAGGGATCAAATGAGCTGCTGGGGATCAAACCTAGGTCTATTGCATACAAGGCAGATCAGTGCCCTACCTGCTGTATACTATCTCTCCAGTTCCTGCTTGCTACTTTTTAGAGAAGCAAACATACTTTCTGAGTGTGGTAGCATTGCTTTGATAATGAAAATGTCCCTCTTCTAGAGAGCCAAGCTTCAGGTCCCCACTAAAAGGAAACCTCAGTTTTGTGTAACATGACAAATATTTTTTTAATAATTAAATAAACTGTAAATTTAATATTTTATGCCAATATGAGCACCTAATGACAGATCTATTATTCAGAATCTTCATGCTGTGGTAAAGCATTTTTTTATTAAAATATTATTTTAGGGCAATTTCATCAATGAATGTATCTTGTTACTACTTATCTTGTAACAAATTTCTTACCAGAGGATGTTCTATTTGATTTTCTAAAAAATCGATTGATACATTAATTTAATAGAAGTATAATATTACCTAAAATATGCATTCTGTCAAACATTGAAAGCTTTTGAAATATATTTTTAATTAAAAATAACACTTGTTATCTTTTATCAATGAATTATATGTGTAGCATCAGTTTGGAATTAAGTTTGATTTGGCTTATGATATATCTGTCTAAAAATTTAACACAAATCAACAAGTTGTGTTCTGTGAAGCAAAGTTTTAAAAGACCCACATTATAATGATGGGATCAGAAGGTTTATTGCTGTATGCATCGCTAATAGGTATCATTAGTGCACTTTGATAGTTTCTGTGAATTATTTATGTTATCATTGTTTTCATATTTATATTAAAAATAGAAGCAAGCCCTACTCATTAGTATTAAGTCTGCGTATTCATTCATAAACAATATCATGTACAAGGCACATATATTGCTCCAACTGATTTTATTATTTTTTAAATCAAGTTGGAATACAAAAAAATTTCTACAAAAAGACAACTAAATGATCTTAATATATCTGTTTGGACAGGAAAGCAGATGAATTATTCATTGTGCTAGAACATTTTCAGCAAGCTTTCATCAGTTTTGCACTCTTGCTGAGCAGTGAAGTGTATATTGAAAACATTGAACTGACAGGCTTCAAGTAAGTGTTTTCCATAGTATAAGGTAAAGGGCCACAAGAGATTGGGTTGCAGTAGTGAATTTGTAGGAAAAGAGTGTGCAGGAAGGATGTTATACCCTCCAGGCAGGAAGTATCTTCTATATACCTGTAAGCCCTCAATACCTTAAAGGAAATAGGCAATAAATCATTTTTTTCATAAGTTACTGAAGTTTGGAAAATGGTGGTTTTTAATGCATTTGTTTACATTTTTTGGTACCTCCTATTTGCTAGATTAGATAGACCTTAGAAAATAAGAACATACACATTGAGAACACTCAACATATATGTAACCACGGAGAATGAGAACGACACAAAAGATGAGAAATGCCATATTTGGGAGTCAGCTTATTTGAAACTATAACAGCAAGCCTTTGTACTCTGTTATCTTAAATTCCACTGGTCTACTATGAGCTTTGAGGGGTATTTAAACCATCTGGAAAATAATGTTTCACTGAGTTACACAAGTATGTACATTTTCTAACAAATATTTTTAAAATCCATCACTGTATCACTGTCATCCTGTTGCTCATCAGTTTGCTCGAGCGGGCACCAGTAACGTCTCCATTGTGAGATGTTGTTACTGTTTTTGACATATTGAATATGCCACAGGTAGCTTGCCAGGCTCTGCCATGTGGGCAAGATAGTCTCTGTAGCTTGCCAGGCTCTCCAAGAAGGGCCGAGGAATAGAACCCGCATCAGCCGCATGCACTGCAATCTATGAATATTATCATTGATCCAATCAGAATAGTTTTTAAGTATCAGGAAACATTCGGATATTTATGCAGATATAAGTAATTCAAGCTTTTTAAATGCTTAAAATTTGAATTTAGGGGGTATGGTACCACCAACAGGTCAACCTGTACCTGCGGGGCAAGTACATCAGCAGCCTAATGGTGCGTTCAGGATTTCTGACACCTCAATATTGTCATCGTGCCTTTGGACACACCCCAACAACTTGGGACCAAGTTTACCAAGAAATTAAATGGCCAAAAGTTAGGTATGTGGGAGCCATGCCCACAAACCACTTCTGGCTCTGCTATACAAGTTCTATTTCAGAGACCCATAGATAAATCTCGAAAGAGATCAAAAGCCACAGTTAATCTCAGACCCGCAATGGCTGAACAGACTAGTTAATATAGGCACGAGGGGTTAACCCGTGCCCGCCCAAGCAGAGCCCCAGCAGCCACTTGCTTCCACAATCCATAATCGCTGCCATACCCTTGGCCTGACTCCACCATCTCATGGTCCTCACTAAAGTATAATCTGCAGAAAATTCAACTATGCAGAATGTGACTGAAATCTCCAGGATTTCACAGAATTGGGGCAGGCTACCTCCCCCCACTTTCCAATACACATGGAAGCACTGGCAGTCACCCCCACCAACCAACTCCATAAACTCTGTTGCTTCAGAGACCTATAAATAAATCTCTAAAGAGATCAAATGCCAGAGACACAGCTGTGAGTCCCAGAAGATCTCCACTGAGCTGGAGATCTCTCTGGGCCCATACTAAGCCAATTTCACCGGGTCACCCCAGATGGAGGAGGTGCACTCTCCCCACCTACTCCAAATGGAATATGGTGACCAAGAGCTTCCACAAGCAAGGCCCAGGTATGCAGTTTCAAGACTAAATCTCCATGCCTTATGGAGGCAAAGGCACTGGGCTGTCCTTCCCCAGCTCCTGTCTGCTCATTGGCCTGGCTGTCACACCCACAGTGTGCCTCTGGGAGCCATCTTAGCACATCAACAACCCTGGTCCAGAGACACCCAGTTGAATCCAAAAATAGATTAGTGCCCTACAGAAATGTCTCTGGAACTCAACCATTTACAATCTAGGATTCCAGAAGTGCATGGCTGAGGCACCCATGATATTAAAAATGAGCAATGGACAATAAATAATCCAGCATTCAAGCAGATGGCGATGGGAAAATTCAAGCAAAACACAATGCCCAAAAGTAGAGAGAGAATTGGGAAAATTGCCTGACAGGGAAGAAGGGTGAGGACTAGGATGTGGTGTGTGGGGGGATATACCGGGAACACTGGTGGTGGGAAGTGCAGTGGTGGAGGGATGGGTGTTTGATCACTGTATGGCTGAATCTCAAACACGAAAAGCTTTGTAACTGTATCTCACGGCAAGTCAATAATAAAAAAAAAAAAGTAATGTGGAGTTCATGCCCAACTCAGTCAGCTTAATCAGTGGCTAAATAAATAGCAGTACTCCTAAATTTAAAAAAAAAAACGGATTAGTAATAGCAAACTTTGTTTGAAATCATAGTCTCACTTCATACATGAATATTTTTAGCTTTTTTGGTTTATTTTGTTTGGAACCATACTCAGCTGTGCTCAGAGCTATTCCTGACTCTAAAATCAGGGATTGCATGTACTGGGGCTCAGAAGGATCATTATATGATGCCAGGAATTGAACTCGGGTCATCTGTGTGCAAGGCAGATGCCTGCGTACTGTACTCTCTCTACCCCATCTTAAGCTGTTGTTTCATGTTAAAACTGTTATTCCATGTAAAAAGTAGTTCACCCTGCAATTCAGTTACACAGTTCATATTCCTTGTAAAAACCATCATACTTGAACATAAAATCAAGTCTATCTTGTTTATAATTTCAGCTTTTGTCCTACAAAAACTGAGAATAATAAATGGTCAACTGGATTGATCTCTGCATGTTATTAATAAATTACAAGGAACTTCAAGGAGTTCATTAATGTGCCAAAGGTTGCTCATTTCAAGAGTACCAAGAACAGGAGTGCTCTGCTTGAACTACAATTTCAAGAATTTGTGGTCTTAAGGAACAGTTGCTTAATGCCTCTAAGTTTCAGTTCCTGTGTTGAAGTCAAAAGTGTGTGTGCGTGTGTGTGTGTGTGTAAAACTTTTAAGATTTATAGCCATTCAAAGTAAAAACCCCTCACAAAATAGGCGTAGGAGAAAGAGAAATAAAAGGAATCTAAATTTAAAAGAAGTTATTCCTGTTTGTAGATAACATAATAATCTATATAGAAGACCCTAAAGAGTCCGCACCAAACTCCTAGAAACAGTAAACCATTATAGCAAAGTAGCAGGCTACACTGATAACACACAAACATCTGTTATATAAATAAACCCATATGTAACTAGTGAACTAGAAGTGAAAGCAGTCTGTCTACTCCATTCAAAATAGTGGCCCCAAACATCAAGTATTTAGGAATAAACTTTCAAATAAAAAAGGTTAGACATCTGTACTATGAAAACTGAGTCTGTGTACTATGTACTATAATACTATGTACTATGAAAAAGAGATAGAAGAAGACCTTAGGAAATGGAAAAATATTCATTTTCATGAGTGAAAAGAATAGTTTAACATAATTCAAATTCTGATGACATCCAAATTCAAGTGATACTATTCAAAAACTTAGTACAGTCAGTAATAAAGTTTGTGTGGAATCATTGGACACCCCAAACAGCCAAAGCTATAGTCAGAATAAGAAACTGAGGTATCTCACTATGTAACTTGAAACTATATTATTATGAAGTTATAGTGATTCATACAGCATGATACTAAATACTAGATTCCCGGACCAATTAGTTAGAATCAAATCTGTGAGCAGCTAAACTTCCACAAGGGAGATGGGCACATGGAGTAAAGATAGCCTCTTCAGCGAATGATATTGAACAATTGGATAAGCACATTTTTATAACATGAAGCTGGCTTCATATCTCACATGTTACACAAAAATCAATTCGAGATACACCAGTGGCCTCAAAATCAGACAAGAGTCCATAAAATATATTGAGGGAAATATAGCCAGCACTCACAAAGATCTGGGCCTCAAAAATAATAGAAATCCATTGTCAAAGGCAACCGAAAAACAGTAGAACTACATCAAATTACATTAAAACTGGGCACAGAGATGAAGGAATGAGGACCCTGATAGTGAGTTTGGTTTGGGAACCATGTAGGCCCGAACAACTATGGATTACTTTGTAAATCATAGTGAAAATCATAGTAAAAAGTATAAAAACTGTTGAGAGTTGTGAAAAGCATGTGACACAATATGCAACAGGTACTTTGAAAACTAAATTGGAACTCAAGAAAAGTAAGGTCTAGAGAATTTTTCTATCTTGAGGAGGCTTCCCAATAGTACTCAGGGTTCCTAGTAGTACTCTATATTATAGAAGATTGTTTTGAAGCCTGTCATTCTTCAAAAACATTCTAAGATTTTACTAGAACATCCAAATAACAGATTATTTTTGTTAATTGGATATTAGATGAAGCCATGACTTAGAAAGTCATATGGTTGCAGTTACAAGTTACACCATATGCTATTTAAAGTATTTAACCTTTCCAGATTGGTTAATTTCACTTAGTAATGCGCATTACTTAGAAAAGCTACCGAGGATATCCCGCCTGCATGGCAGAGCCTGGCAAGCTAACCATGATGTATTTGATATGCCAAAACAGTAACAGTAACCACAATAACATGCTCTTCGTGTTCCTGGAGCGAGCAGACGCCATTGGGCTGTACTAGTACAAGACAGAGACGGATGACATTACTGGTGCCTGCACGAGCAATTGTGAACAACAGGATGATAATGATGATAGTGATAGTGATAGTAAATGCACATTTAAAATTTTTCCATGTTTTCCTGGTTTGATCGATTAATTTTTAGTACTGAATAATATTCTGTTGTCTTTATATACCATACACCATTCATCTATTTTCATCCCCTGTGACATGATGTTTGTGCTGGAGCTTTGACAATCATGAATAAAACTTTTGTAAACATTGCTATGTATATATTTATGGGAGTATACATTTTCAACTCTTTGGAATAATATGAGCAAGGGAGAATATTGGGTCATAAGATAAATGTGTGTGAAGTAGGAGAAATTATCAAATCATCTTTTAAATGGTTGGATCATTTACCATTTGGTATGGAAAGAATAATGTTCAAGTACTCCTTTGTATTTGTCTTAGGTTCTCAGAATTTTGACCACTTACAGTAGCTATAAAGTGGCATCTTATTTCAATTTCCATTTTCCTGATGATATGTTATGCAAATACTTTTATTATATTCTTTTCCTCTCTCTCTGTTAATTCTTTGGCTGTTTTTCCACAGTGCTTAGGATCAAAACCTGGGTCTCTACATTACAAGGTAATTGCTCTGCCACTGAGCTGCATCTATGGTGGCCCTGTTTTGTTTGTTTTAATTGAGGTAGCAATTGGTTATAAGGCTGTAATTCTATATTAGGAATAAAATGATAACTATGTGAGGAACACTTCCAAAGTTCCAGTTTTCCTCTGCCATAGTCTGCACTCTTTTAGCAAACCCTCTGTTCCCCTGGTAATCTCAGTTCTGTGGTGATCAAAGATTAGATTTTTGTTTTTCTCCCAAATGAATAATTTTTGTTTCCATGCTTTGCTTCTTTACATACTGCTTAGTGAGATTACCTGCTGCTTATATTCCTCCTAACTTGTTTCACCTAATATGAGTGCCTACAATTTCATGCGTCTTACAGCCAGGAGCTAATCTCATAGCTAATTCCTTGTGCATATTGCATATATCTATCTCTACACATATATACACATATGTATGCATATATACATATATAGATAGATACTATCTTATCTCCACTATCATTGGATCCTTTGAGCATGGCTATTTGAAATAGCACTGCAGTGAACATAGGTGTATGTGTTATCTATTCATTTAGATTGGTGTTTTTGAGTTCTTGGAATGCAGTTACCAAGCCATATAATATCAGCACTATCGTCCCGTTGTTCATCAATTTGTTAGAGCGGGCACCAGTAACGTTTCCATTGTGAGACTTGTTACTGTTTTTGGCATATAGAATATGCCACGGGTAGCTTGCAAGGCTCTGCTGTGCAGGCGGGATACTCTTGGTAGCTTGCCAAGCCATATAATAATGTTTTTTTTTCCATTTTTGTAGATACTTTTATATTATTTTCTACAGGGAATGAACCAATTTCTGTTGCTATCAACAGTGTATAAGGTTAAACCCTCATCAGAACTTGTTTGGGTTTTCTGATTTTTTGATACAGGCCATTCTCAGGGCTATTAATCACTTTGGTTCGAAGCAAGTTGGATTTTATATCATCACACAGTTACTTTAGATTGATGAGTTCAGGTCATTGATCTTTAGTGAAATTATTGATGGAGTGAAGCCTATTGCCAATTTTCTAAGTGGATTCTGCATTTTTCTGCCATTTCAGTTTTTCTCTTTATTTTCTTATTTTCTATCCTTGTAGTTTGACATATGCCTTTTATATAGTGATGAGGTTTCATCTGCTTCTTTTTATTTCTTATAAGTGTTGATGTTTTGAGATTTTAAATTTCAGTTTCTAAGCTATTAATATATTAGATTAATCATTTCATTTTCATTTGAAGCAAATAAATCTTTGTTTTGTTCTAAGAGACTCTGACACTACTCTCCTTTCCTAAATTTTATTATAATTGTTATTATTTTCAAGCTGGGATATTCTTCCTTTTAATAGAATACCTTTTAGTATTTCTTAGTATAAATGGCTTGGTAGACACAAATTATTTTTACTTCACTTTGTCTGGTATATTTTTGTCACTCTTTCAAATCCTCATAGGAACCTTAAATGTATAGCGTATTCTTAGGGTCTTTTCAGCCCCATGATTTTAAAAATCAACTTATGATAGTTCCCAGATAACACAAGTTAACTATTACTGGTTTCACATTTGAACCTGTGTATTAGACCCATGCTAGATACTTAGGAAAGTTACTTACAGAGAGGTGGTACAGTGGTATAGGCACTTGCCTTGGATGTGAGTGACCCCAGCTGCACTCTGTGCTTTGCTCAGTCCTCCAAGCAAAGAGCAGGAAGTAGGTCCCAAAGCACTGAAGGTGTGGCCCACCCTCCCCCCACACTCCCCAAGAAAAAAAAGAAAGTTACTGCATTTCAACATTAAAATTGCCATGAAGGAGATATATTATTTTGTACTTACTGCTCAGGAACTCAGGTTCAGGAAGGGCAGATATATTTTCCCGAGGACATATGAAGGCTTAGGTGTATCTAATGCTAAGCTTTATGTTTTTAACAAGAATGTTCTATGCTTAGAAAAAAGAATAAAACAGTTGAACTTTAAAGACTTTCACGCTTTTTTAATAGGGTTAGTTTTAAATATTAAAAGGTGAAAAACTGGCCAATACTGAACAAGTAGTTTCAAAAGCATCTCCCTACTACCCCTCTGAATACAAATCACATTATTAAGAAAACACAGTTACTGGGTCATTGCAGTTCAGCAAAACTCGGGAAATGTTAACTGACACTATTGGCTTACCTAGAATTTTAACCAAGAAGTTTCAAAAGAAAATGAGACTATGAAAAAGCTGGGTACCCTTGGCAGAGAAGAACTTGCTGTCAGTTCTTTCCATAGTTTTACCTTGTAAATTTATTAGAAATTAGTTCTTCATTACTTCTACCCCCAGCTCCCCTAGAGCTCCTTCAAAACAATTTCTCTTCCACTGTCATCTGTTCCCGACACCTCACACATTCCAGGGTAGAGTTGCATTTCTCTTTTTTCCATGCAGCTGTCTCTTCTTTCTGATCTTGTCTGGTTAGGGCTCCACCGTCTTCCAAAAGTCTCCTAAATCCCATCTGTCCAACTCTACTGATAACCTCTTCATCCTTCAAATTTAACTCAGGTGCCTACCTGACACTTCTGCAGACTCTGTGGTGTATCCTGTTTGATGTTTCATAAAATTCAATTGATTTGTTCCCGTGTACACTTGAAAAATTGCCTCCATTTATCACGGAGGAAGGATTTTTATGAAATTGTTAACTGCTTTAGGGACCAGAGTACTAGTATGGCAGGGGGGTTGCCTTGCATGCAGCTGATTGAGTTCTATCCTCGACATCCCATATGGTCCCTGGGCCCCACCAGGAGTGATCACTCAAAATAGCCAGTATTAAACCCTGAGCACTGCTGAGTGTGACCCCCCAAACAAAAAATAAATAAAAGCATTAACTTTTTTTTAATCAATAGAGAAATAGAGAAGTGTCTCAGACTACTGATACATTGTTTAGTGATACAAGCCCATGACTATGTTGTTTTATTTGGAAAAATCTGTTAGGTGTGCAGCTCTGAGTCAGTGCCTTCTGGTAAGCTGCCCCTGTTGGTTGCAGCTTTCAGAGTGCTAGAATATGGCTCAGGCTGTCTTCAGACCTACCTCTGTCACTCAGAGCCACAGAAATCTGGGCAAATTAAATGCAGCTATTAATTTACCTATAGCATAGAGATCAGGCATGTAAAAGAACACGAATATATATATATATGTGTGTGTGTATATATATGTGTATATATATAGGATAATTCAACATAAGGTCTCGATATAAAGGGGGGCAAAAAAGAATCCACTAAGGCAATAGAGGCATTCGTCAACATAGAATGTAGAGTTCCAAGAAATTACTGTTTTATTTTTCTAGAACTTCTAAATTTTAAATTGTTGCATCATTTTTTAGGTTACGTATTAATGTTTTTATATGAGGAATAGAGTATGTCACAAACTGAATGATAAGTGATGTGTGGCCTCTTTTGAGTGTAGCTAATTTTCTGCTGTGCTGACAGGCATAAGGAGACTTTACACTCCATAGTTTCATGAATGTTTTTGTTAATTTATCCATATATTGATACATTATTTTCTATCTCCAGTAAAATTTACGATCAGTGATATGACAAAAATTCTCAGAATTTTTGCTGGGATTATGGTGATTGTCAATAATGACAGTATTGTAAAAATGTAAATAGGTAAAATTTACATTTTTACAATATTGTCATTATCTATACTGTATACTTATGTTCAAGTAGGTCAGTATTGTTGGGGTATTATTGCTATTTTTATTTCATAATTTAATATGGTCAAATGTGGATACTATGATTTAGACCTTTTTGGTGTGTTTTAGGGATTCTCTTTGTATTCTACTATATGACCTAGCTTTTAAGTCTCCCATGATAATCTCCAATAATATGTAATACCTGTTTGTTTTTTGATGACTTTTCTGTTTATTAAATATCTAGCCATGTTATTTGTAGTCTTCAGGTTAATCTTAATCTTTTGTAATCTTAGAAATGTCATTTTATTATAATAAGATATAAGCCCATCAGATAATTTTGAGTTTGTATTTGTTCCTTTTTGTTGCCACAGTGATAAATGAGCTATGTGTCTTTCTGGTGACTTATTACTTACCTCAGTAAGAAATCTACCTTGCATCTTTTCAGTGCTTTTACCTTGACTTATGTTTTGTCTGTTATTTGTACTTGCTTGCCCAAGTTAGCATTTTCCTAATTTATCTATAGGCTATCCATTTTTTTTGTACTTTTCTCTTCATTTTGTGTTTGATGTACACTGCCTACTGCACTGACAAGTAACGAAGAATGTATGTAAGTAGACATGAAGTTAAAAGCCCCCTTTCATGGGGCTTTTATATTTTTTCCATGGGGCTTTTATTCTAATAAATCAAATTTTTCCAAAAGAGAAATTTTTATAAGCCTTATGGAAAAAGAAACTATTGAGAAACTAAACTAAATGATGTTTTTTTTATTTTACTATTAAGTGTGTAGGCAATTTTAATTTTTGTTTTTCATTTCTCATTTTATAGCTTTGAAGATTCAAATTATATTAAGATATATAAAAATATCTGATAATTTTGAGATTGTGCTTTGAAAAGAACTCTTTCTTTTCATCTGTTTTTACATTGAATGCATGTATATGACCCTCCATTGTGTCCAAGTGAGACTTTTATTTCCATATATTGTGTTTTACATTTTATAGTAATAGTTATTTGGATTAATATCTACTTTATACTGGTTGCTTTCAACAACACAGTTTTGGTTTGTTGGATTACATTTTAACTTCTGTATTTATTTCATTTTCATATCCTTATGAAATGTTTTCTTTCTACAGTTTTCATCTGCTAAAGTATTTCCTTAAGCATTTCTTTGGACAAGCATCTCTGACATGAAAGAAAGTTTGTGAGGGAAATTTTCAGATCATATTATAACATTTAGGATGTCAATAGATGTCAGATACCTGAAAAGTTGTGTTTGGCTGAGTCATATCATTGTTCAAGACCAAAGTTCTCATTTTGCTTAACTTCACTTTCTTAAAAAAATACTTGAGGAGACATTTCAAAATATAGACAGTTTAACTTTCATTACTGTTGAGTAAGTTGTTGGAAGAAATAGGAAGTTCTGAATGATTGGTGTAAAAACAGTGTTCAAGGGTGAAAAATTAATTCCATTAAAGTGATTCTGTTTGGGGCCGGAGTGATAGTACAGCGGGTAAGGGTTTGCCTTGCACTCGGCCGACCCGGGTTCGATCCCTGGCATCCCATATGGTCCCCCAAGCACCGCCAGGAGTAATTCCTGAGTGCAAAGCCAGGAGTAACCCCTGAGCATTGCTGGGTGTGACCCAAAAAGCAAAAAATAATAATAATAAAAAAAAATAAATAAAGTTATTCTGTTGGAATGTTTTGCATGAGAGAGAACCAAGTTTGATCCCCAATACTACACGAACTGTGTGTACTATGTGTACATAGAACTACATGCACTATGCATATCAATTATGTGACATAAAAGCATATGTATATTAATTATTTATAGGTAAAATTCTGTTCTGTTACTTGGGTATTCTCTCATGATTCACAAGTGGAAAGCTTGGACATTCCATGCCATAGTTTGTCATATTTTTTTACCCATTAAAGCAGGGTTTTTTTAGAAAACTTTTTTGCAAAGCGTTATTTGAATAGTTATAAACATCATTCACAGGTAAATGTGCTTTGGACATCCCACATGAAGCATATACTAGGGCAAGACTGCATGATTTTTCACACTTTATACAACCATGGGCCGGAATTCCTCACCACTGTAAAGTCTCAGGTGTATAAGTTAGAATAGAATTTTGCCCCTAATGGACGATCTAGTTGTATATGTCCATCTGGTCCAACCGACCATTTCACATTTGGTCATTAGAGCCACTTTGGTCACACTATTCAGAGGATTTATCCCATCTTCAGATATTTTTTCATGTTATATTCATATGATCCTTAAAACAGTTTTTAGAAATAACCCTTTCCTATCTACAATGTTTCCATATTAAATTATTTTCTAACACAGTTTTGAAATCCATCAGTTGGTTCAATTGAATGTTTATATATTCTTTGTTTCTTGACAGTGCAATAGGCTGTGTACATTATGTACAAAGTGAAAAGAAAAATATAAAATAAATAAATGAGCTCTAGATAAACTAGGAAAGTGCTAACTCAGGCAAGCATAATTTTTTGAAGTGCATAATTTCTTCCTGTGAACCATGTTCATAAATAAAAGCCACTTTTATTTTGGGGACACTCTGTGCAAAGTAACATTCAGGATACTGCTGATAGAATATAATCTGCATCATAGTGAGTATTAAGGAAATTACATCAGAAACACCAGTCTTTACATATATATTTTTATGTTTCAACAATATGCTGCCATATCTTCATGTTTGTTGATACTGTCTAAAGTTATAAAAAGTGTCACATATTTAGCTCTAAGTTATATTTAGTCCATAAATGTCCTTATGTAAAGTTACTTTGGTTTTCTAATAGAAAGAAATTTATTTAGAAATCTTTCCATCAAAAGAAGTGCCCTTCACTGTGCTAGAGATTGATTAGTAATGGAAGGCATGTGCAACATGGTAAGATATTTTGGAGAGAGATGACAATGTACTCCTCAAACATATATTGTCCTTTAAAGTTATTATTATTATCGTTATTATTATTTTAGTCTGGGTAAGATGTTTACAACAGTATTTAAAGCTTATGGTATTGAAGTACAAAGTTACCACACCTCACCAGCACCAAAGAACTCTCAACTCTTTCACACTGTCTCTATGCTACTTCTGTTCCGGTTTTCATTCCCTCACTCACTCCCCCAAACATTAATCAGTTTAATAAACCAAGTATATATACATGAATACATATGTATGAACATACATACACAATCTTTTGCACCAACACTACATCAGTTATAAAAAACTTTTTAAAGTACTCTTGGATAAAATATGACTTTGTTTTCCAGTTGCATGTTGTCTTTTGGGGGGAAAAAAGGATTCAGATTAAGATTTTGTGTTTTTCATCAAGACTACTAAAAATCAGTGTCACCTAATAAATGTATATAATCTTAGAACAATACACAAATGATACAAATGAGTATGTTTACACATAGTCAGAGCCATGTACAATTGACCAGAACATTTTAAATCAATCATAATCTTAGTAATGTTGTTTTAAAAATAGCAGTGCCAAAAAGGACCATCATGCATAAACAGTTTGTTTAACTTACTTATCATAACAATTTTAAAGTATTTTGAAGCAGTAATTCATATATCACATGTAGTAATTGGGAATTTGTTCTTATTCACATAATTATATTTTGTGGTCCTTCTAAGTTTACTTAATATTTATTGAATAACTAGAATATTTACAAAATCATTTGTCTTTTTAAAAACACTTAGAACTTGTAAAGAGTTGTAATTAAGGAAATACACTTAAATAGCTGAAATTCTATTAAAAAGTGTAATATAGGCACCAGAAAAAAAAGACACATCTTTGGGGAGGTATTAAGATTTGAGATTTTTTTTTAATGCTTTCTTATTTCCACTGTTAGTTTTTTTTCTAGTATCTTTCTTCCTGTTTCAGTACTAGAAAATAACTACTTATAGCTTACATTTTATGTGTATTATAATTTATGTGAGTTGGTACAGATTTAGGAAGTTAGTATTTTAAATTTCTGGTAAAGTAGAATTTTAAGGGACTTAAGTGAGAGAAGGGTTTTTATTGGAACTGCTCACCCCCCCCAAAAAAAATCGTGAAAAACAGCAATCTTCATTCATTTGAGTAACTGACTTCATATACATTTATACAGTCCAAGATACACTTGAGCTGCAGAACAGCAGGACTCGGAGGTCCTGTCTAAAACACAATTTAGAGATTTGAGAAAATCTTTAAATCCTTGTGTCACTAATAATACACTTGTGATCCAGGTGTACTGTTGGTCAGTTGTACACATTTATAAAGAAATGGGACATCTGATTTCTAAAGCTTGATAAAGTTGAATGTATAACTGTATCACTGTCAACACATTGATTTGCTCGAGCAGGCCCAGTAATGTCTCCATTCATCCTAGTCCCAAGAATTTAGCAGCCGGCAGCTATAAGACTTGGGGTTCTGGCGAGTGCTTGCAACCAAGTATGCGGACTGTGAACTAAGCTTTGCCCCACGCCGGCTAACGGAGGAAATATCCTTCTCCCTTGGTCTCTCCTCCCTCCCGGGGGAGAAGGCATGGTGTCCGACATTTTACGGGTCCTTTGAGCAGGTATGAACTTTGTGGCGTGAAAAAAAAAAGTGTGCTTTGAACTTGAAACCGGGACACCTGGACAGGCTCGGGCCAGGGCCGGAGCTCGGGCTCCAGCCGAGATTCGACCCGGGTGGCCATGCCTCTGCACAGCCGCGGGAATGCTGAACGAGCAGGAACCAGAGGCAGCTATAAGACTTGGGGTTCCAGAGAGTGCTTGCAACCATGTATCCAGACTGTGAACTAAGCTTTTGCTCCATGCTGCTCCAGGAAGGGAAATGATTCAATTTCCAACTTTAATCTCCCTGGATTTAATTACTAAAATACAGAAATTGTAAACCTTTTATCTCTTCATTCTCATCAGTGGAAAACTCAATATCAAATATTTCCTTGTCGATAGGACTGTATTCTTGGGGGATAAATTCCAACAAAAATAGTGAGTCTGTGTTGAAACTCCAACAACAATAGTGAGTTTTGTGTTGAAATATGGAATGTAATCAAGGTAAAGAGAAGAGTGAAATTTATCAGTTACCCAGGCAGGGATAGGGGTGGGGGTGGGAGGCATACTGGGGTTTTTGGTGGTGGAATATGGGCACTGGTGAATGGACGGGTGTTTGAACATTGTATAACTGAGACATAAGCCTGAGAACTTTGTAACTTTTCACATGGTGATTCAATAAAATTAAAAAAAATAATAATTTAGCAGCCTCTCTTTACTAATCCTTTCCAATGGTGCTGCATTAGAGGCTTTTCAGGGTCAGTGGAATGAGACCCATCATTGTTACTATATTTGCTGTATGCATGCAGCACGGGGAGCTTCCTGGGCTCTCCCCTGTGAAGGCAGTAAACTCTCAATAGCTTGCCAGGTTCTCCAACGAGGCTCTCAGATGTTGGTATTATGAAGTTGGTATTATGTGAAATTGTTTATATCATGAAAACAACATGAAGAGGAGAGTGTAATACACCGACACATGTATGTACAGTTAATTTATGAAAAAGAAACCTAGTGCATATAGTAGAACAAGGAAAGTGACCTTAATATTATTGTGAAATATGGAAAGCTACATAAAAACAAATGAAACTAGATCACTATCTAATATCATGCAAAAATTTAATTAAGAATGGATTAATGACTTAAATATAAGAGCTAGAACCATAAAATTTTATAGTAGAAAGAATATTCCAAATACAACTTGATGCCAGCCTGAGAGATGTATTTGGGAATTCTAGTAGCAAGAGTAACAAAAGTAAAAGTAAACTAAAAATGTTCTGCATAATAGAAGGAACTACAATCAAAAGACATCCGACTTGTGGAAGAAGATATTTGTACATCGTGCATCTCATAGCAGTTACTATCTAAAATATAGGAAAATACAATCCTAACCAAAAATGGGGAGAAGAGATGAACAGAAACTTCTTCAAAAAAGAAATACAGATGGCCGAAAGACACATGGACAAAATGCTCTACATCACTATCAGGGAGATGGAAATCAAACAACTATGAGCTATCATCGCACACCACATAGATTAGCACACATCAAAAAGAACAACCAGTGCTGGCATGGATACAGAGAGAAAGGGACTTATTCACTGCTGGTGGAGATACTGATTTGTCCAACCTTTCTGGAAGACAATATGGACATTCCTCAGAAAACTAGAAATTGCAACTCCCATAGGACTCAGCAATACTACTCCTGGGAATATACACTAGGGACCAAAAAAAAAAAATGCAGAAAAGCCATCTGCACCCCTATGTGCATTGCAGCACTATTCACAATAGCCAGTATCAGAAAACAACCCCAGTACCCAAAAACAGATGAGTGGATAAAGAAACTATGATACATCTACACTATGGAACACTGCACAGCTGTTATGAAAAATGAAGTCAGGAATTTTGCTGATACATGGATGCACACAGTATTATGCTGAGTGAAATCAAATAGAAGGACAAAGAAAATGATTGCACTTATTTGTGGAATATAAAAAATAATATGTTGAAATATGTAAATAATAACCAAAGACAGTAGAAACAAGGGCCAGGAGGACTGATCCATGTAGGAAGTTTGCTACAAAGCGGGAGGAGGATTGCAGTTAGGACACAGAAATATTACCTCTATAACAGTGTTAGTTGAAATGATCACTGTGGACAAAAACTGAGTGTGTAAAGGACGTAAAGTGATATGCATGTTATCCTTTCAGTGACAGAATTGTAAACCACGATGTATTAAAAAAAAAAAAACGAGAGAGGAGAGAGAGGTGGGGAGAGAGAAGTGAGGGGGGAGAGAAGGAAAGTGCCTGCTATAGAGCATGCTCGGGGGATAGTGGTATTAAACACTATCCTGGATTAATAAAAGAAGAGATAATGAGCTATTGGTAAAGAGATTAAGGGTGAGGGCTGCAGGTACAGAAGTCCTGGAACTGCCTAGTACTTGCTATAAATATTTGGTGAATATGTGAATGGTTGATGTGGAGAGCTCAGTACTTGGAAGTACCTACTGATTTGATAAATACGGGATGAACTGAATACCTACCAACCTTCCACCACTCCTGTAAGCTCCCTGTTCTCAGGACAGGCAGGTCCCAGAATTAAGTGTACTTTATGGGGGAATCAGGGGGTTCTAAGGGCTAAACTAATATTCCTCTAGAGACAAATACTGTCTCTGACAGATACTGAGGAAGAGCCACAGTATCTACCTAAATTGTAGAAAGAATGGATGAGATAAGGAGAGATGGAAAGAATATGGGTAAACTACTTCCCTTCAAATGCAAACACTTTAATGATGTGTGTTAAACCCTCATTTTGTCCTGCCTGGGAAAAGGAACCAAAGAGCTATCAGTTAGGTTCAGATTGAGTTTAGCAATATGGTTGAATGTCACTTTACTTCCTAAAGTAATATGTCCAGATTGTAACATTGATGTATTTAGCTTTAATTTGACTTTTTTTAAATTCTGGAAAGGCTTTTATAGTCACTTAATAGAGAGGTACAAGGGCTGTGTTAGGAGAACCCAGATAATGACATGCCATTCAAGCTGTTTACAAACAAGAGTGCTACAGAGCAGGCAGAACTGTAATTATACTCAGTGAAACTGTGATGTGTTGGTTTCATCAGGTAGTTGCGTTATTAAGAGTTCTTTTTATAGAGCAAAAAAGCATATTTTTAAAAGAAGCATGTGTCTTGAATTTGTAACGAATACCGGCAATAAATAATTGACATGTTCCTTTTGAATAACTACTGCAATATTAATTTTTAGGTAAGGTTTCAAATTCTAAGTTTATTATAAAGGATATTTCAGCAGTTAATTTTAAAGTTTTTGGCAAGTGCCTGTCAATTATTGAAGAGGACTTTTATAACAATTATGATAGATTTCCTATATTTTTATGTCAGTTATTCATATAATGTCCATCTACTTTGTTGGCAATAACTACCCTTGTTGGGGGTATTAATGTGGATATTTTTTAAATGACATACCATTTCATATTTCATTTTTGCATGAGGAATGTGTTATTAATAGTTACGAATTTAGGGGGAGAGAAAGTAATTGGAAAAACATTCCACCTTTCCCAAGGACAATGTTGAACATAAAATTATGAGTATAAAGAAAAACTTTTTTTGCTTATCCTGAAAGAATCTGCGAAGAACTTTGCAAGGTGTTCTTGACCTTAGGAATACTAGTTATAAAAAAGACACCACCCACCCTCTGCACATTTCAGAAACTGGCTGGCTGCAGAGAAATGTAAATGACCCTTTGAAATATGGTGGAAATGCCTGAAAGCTTGATAATGGATTTCTCTTCAACAAAATGACTCTAGGAAAATAGAAATTTTTCTTTATGACTTATTCACCTTGCTGAATTGGTCCTTTAGCTCTACATCTATACCAGTTTGTATGTATAGAAAATCAAGTAGATCTCAGATAAAGTTTTTAACTAAAAACACAGTCTATAGTAATGGTTTGTTTCTTAGAATAATACATTTAGTAAGAACAGAGAAACATGATCCCATCTATATTTTCCACTTGAATATAGCTATATCTTTTTCAGTGACTTCATTACTGTTTTAAAGCCCATATTAGTTGCTTAATATCACTTATTAATACCAGCATTGTATTTTACAAATCAGTAATTCTCCATGAAAAACTAAAAAGCATTTGAAATGTAAAACACTGTTCTAATGTAACTAATTTGCTGGAATCTTCAAACACTGAATGAATGATCAGTCTACAATTAAATAGGTATAATATACACTGTTCTCTACTTTCTCCACCCACAGAATTCTCTTCTGAAAGAAACGAATGGTTCCAGTGTTTGGGGGAGGTGGGGGATTTAGCCTAAATATACCGTTTAAAATTTTGCTTTAATAAAATCCTCTCTCGTGGACATTAACATTTTTCTAATGACTTCTGATTCAGGTCATTTGAGTGACTATAGAGATCCAACATACATAGCAAGCAAGTTGGGCTTCTCCACATGAACATCAATTTGCAGCGGTTTTTGCACTTTTAATGAAGAAAGCAAGGAAGCAAAATTTACTAATATTGTGTAGTAAATTTTCTTTTGTCTTCTTGGTTTGGGGTTTTGGTTTTTGGGCTACACCCAGTGATGCTAAGGAAGTACTTCTGGCTCTGCACTCCAGGGGGGTTGGAATCACTCCACGTGGGGTTTGCGAGACCACATGGGATGCCAGAATTTGAACCAGGTCGCCTACAGGCAAGGCAATTGCCTTACCCACTAGAGTAAATTTTTATCTGCTATTTACATCAACTTTTAGTTATAAATATGTTTTGGATTGTCTGTGCTATATACTGCTCTACATAAAAGGTTCTAAGCTGGGCAAGGATGTGAAGAGTTTTGAACAATAAAAGTAACCTCTAATAAGCAGTATTTTGTGAATTCATTAAAGCTTGAAAAATGAGGAGAAAATCTTGTGATTATTCTGTATTCTCTTACACTATGGATATCTACCTTTTTTAAAGTTGTGTTAGTTTTTGTATGACATTTAAGTAATGTCAGTTGTTGGAAGGATTCCCATTTTTTGATACTGTGGGAAAACTTGGGTGTAGATTATTCTTTGAAGGTTTGGTAGAACTCATTAGTGAACTCACTATATCTGGAGCTGGGTTTTTGATGTTGGGGATATTTTTAAATTGATATTTCAACTTTCTTACTCATAATTTATCTGTTCAGGTTTTTCTCTTCTGATTCAGTCTCGGGACATTGTATGAGTCTAAGAATTTGTCCCTTTCTGGGGCTGGAGCAATAGTACGGAGGGTAGGACATTTGCCTTGCAAGCAGCCGACCTGGGTTCAATCAACGGCATCCATATGGCCCCCGAGCACCTCCAGGAGTAATTCCTAGGTGCACAGCCAGGAGTAACCCCTGATCATTGCTGGTTGTGACCCACCCCCCCACAATTTCCGAATATTGGTTTTCCCTTATTTTTATTCTTCTACCTTTATGACAGTGGTATGAAAAATATACTTGATATGATTTCTATTTTCATAACTTTATAAACACTCAAATAGTGTCCCAGAGAATGTTCCATTGTGCCCTTGAGAGGAGTGTGTATTTGGCTTGTGGGTGGAGGGTCCTGTACATGTCTCTGAGTCTCTTTTCTTCCAATTCCTCATCTGAGATTCTTGAATCTATCTTGATATTTTGTCTGATTAATGTGTGTGATGAAGAAAGTCTAGTATGGAAGCCCACCACTACACCACTACACCTGTGTTACCTCCAGTGTATCTACTCTGGTATTCTGCATGTGAAGGTTCCCACACCTCTCTTACGCCTCAGGTCCCTTATGCATTACAAGTGACCTTCTATTAAGTCATTCAGTGATCTGGCCTCAGAAGAGCCACAATGGGTTTGGAGAAATTTCTTTTGTACCTCAGTGTTACCATCAGAATGAAATCCTGATGGATTTGAAGGATGTAAGTGAAGACTCATTGATCTTCCCTGTGGACCCACGGTCAGCCTACCAAGCTTGCTTTCACAGAGCCCTTTTCCTGTCTACATGTACACATTTCAAGGTTCTTGGTGTTTGGAAGCTAGACATTCAGATAAGTGGGGCTTCCCCTCCCATGCAAAGTTAATTTTTGTGGAAGAGTGGGGCCTCCAAGTTGGGCTTAAGGATTCCAAGGCCACTCCCAGCATTCAACCAGGTAAGATGATATAGATACTCAGCTGTGCATTTCATATGTACGGAACATGAACAATATAAAGAAAACCTTTGCATGAAATTTTCTTTCTTGCGGATGCCACCTTCTTAAGTATTCAGAGGTGGTGGTGTTGTTTTATGAATATATCATCATTCTCATTGACATTGTTTCATTAGGTTCAGCTATTACATTTAAGTAAATTTTTCATGATAGCAGATTATAGTTTTTAAAAAAAAGGTAAACTGAAATCACACTTTTAAAATATCAAAGAAAGACAATTTTAAAAGGTGGCCAGTGTTTTTTTAAGCATTTCTTTAAAATTAACCAATGTTAGGGACTGGAGAGTTAGCGCAGAGGTCTGAAGCCTTGCATGGACAAGATCCTGAGTTCAGTCACCAACACTGTATCAATCCCGTGGCTCTGATTATCGTTTTATAATTGTATTTGAAAAAAATGGGAAGCACATTTATAACTGGTGTATTAATAATCCGTACTAATTTATCCTCCAACTTGTTTGACTTTCAGTGCACTTAAATGAGCATGTGGATTTCCCATGTTTAATTTTCTTTGTAAGTCATTGCTAGTTTAATTTTCCAAAACAGTAGCATTTAGAATTCCTCGCTGAAATTTTCTGAGTGCATTCCTGTATTGTTTAAAGCTGCACTGCCACCACAATACTACTCTCACTTACTGTGTTGTGATTATTTACATATGTAACGCATTTACATAAATGACTCTCCTTGGAACTTTTAAGGCCAAACCTCTTGTCATTGTGTAGTTTCCATCTCAGCATGATGCTTGGCAGCAGCTACTGAGGATGTGTTATTTGAAGGGGAAAACTAATGAAGTCTAAGTTCTCCTCCAGTTCCATATTACTTTTCTTTTAAAATGTTTTTTAATTTTGTTATCAGTCGTGACTTCACCCAGGCAGTAACATAAAGGAGCTTTCTTTATGGCCAGCTAGCATTTTTATGATAGATGAATTTCCATAGCAGTTTATCAGACTGAAGATAATGAAAACAGTAAAACCAGCAAGTCTATCTCAGTTTGTAGTGCACTTCCATTTCCTAAACTTCCTATATTACATATGGATCTTGTACTCTTTTGGGGGGTGGGGGAACCACCTAGAGATGCTTAGGGCATGATGAGGGATGACAGGGATGCAAGAGCAATAGAACAGTGAATGGAGTGCTTGCCAGACATATGAATCTGTTCTAAAATGTCTGTAGAGGGGCTGGACTATGTAAAACATTTGCCTTGCACTGAGCTGACCCAGGTTTGATACCCAGCAGGAGAAAGCCTTGAGCACTGTTGAGGGTGGCCCTAAAAACGAAACAAATAAATTGAAATAAAAATAGGTGTAGAGTATCTTCAGGTAAGTAACTTCAGTATATATAAATATTTCAGATTAGATACAGACATATGCATACTAGATCGGGAGAAATAAAGCATTTACTTATTCTTAAAGGATATCACAAGGGTATACCATTATTGCTCTTTAAATGGTACTACTTTTATTACTTTCCCTGATCTTAACAATGCTGGAGCCATAGCACAGCAATTGGGCGTTCGCCTTTCACACAGCCGACCCGAGTTCAATTCCTCCACCCCTCTCGGAGAGCCCGGCAAGCTACTGAGAGTATGGAGACCTCAGGGCAGAGCCTGGGAAGCTACCAGTGACATATTAGATATGTCAAAAACAGTAATAATAAGTCTCTCAATGAGAGACATTACTGGTGCCCGCTCGAACAAATCGATGAGCAACGGGATGACAGTGACAGTGACAATCTTAAAAATAATGTATCTAGATTCACAAAACTAAGCACCTAGAAAGAATAAATTTTACTGTATTTCAATTATATCTCCCCAAAACCTAATTTTATAAATAGGAACGTGTGGTGATTAGTTAAAAGGGGGGGAGAGAAATGTATTGCTTAATTTGATAAGGGCCCCAGATCTACTTGAAAAAGAAAATGTTTATAAGAAAGGGGTTTTGTTCTGTTTCTCAGATTCCTATGTTGTGCAGTTTCACTTAGCCTTTGACATCAAGTTCCAGTAAACTGATTTATTCAATTAGTGATGAAATACATGAATTGAGCTGGAAGTAGGGACAAATGCATTGATTAATTTCTGTGAATCCAACATTTTTCTGTTGACTTTGGGTAGGTAATTAGTGGATTATATGAGGCCAATTGATTTTGGCTTTCAATTTTGAAACAAAATTGTTATAAACTATCTGGTCACTTATGATCTCATCTCGTCACTAATCATGAGCTTTGAATCCAGTATAGTATAAAAATATGTACACTTCTTGCTTGACATTGGTGAGCATATCAAAGCTTCAGCTATATGTCCCTCAGGAGATTATTTGATGCTCTGGCCCCCTTGCCTGACTAGGCAATCTCTGAAACAGTTCCAGTAAGTCTGGTTCTTGCATTCTGCCTGGCTTGTCAGAATTTGATGCTTCCATGGGCAGCATCTTTGGCACTCTTAAAGAAGAGCGTATCTGGTAGATTTCAAGCCTGCTGGCTATTTAGATATTTATTTTCCTTTAGCAAAGAAAGAATCATACAGAAGAGATCTAACTATCCAAACCAGCGTCAACAACACTGAAATCATGAGACCCAAACTTAAATAATCAAACTAAAAAGGTTCCTGTCAAGATGGCAGACTGGGGCTGGAGTTGAGGGGGTAGGAGGGAGCAGGAGAGGGAACCTGGCAACACTGCTGGAAGGAATTGACTGGTGGTGGAATCAGTGGTGGAACGATGCATGTCAAAAACCCAACCATGAATAACTAACTCATGGGGTTTTAATGAAATAAAAAAAATCATACAAAATATAGAGGCTGGAACGATAGCACAGTGGTAGGGCATTTGCCTTGCACACAGCCTACCAGGGTTCGATTCCTCCACCCCTCTCTGAGAGCCCAGCAAGCTACTGAGAATATCTCACCCCCACGGCAGAGCCTGGCAAGCTACCCATGGTGTATTTGATATGCCAAAAACAGTAACAACAAGTCTCAACATGGAGACATTACTGGTGCCCACTCGAGCTAATTGATGAGCAACAGGATGGCAGTGACAGTGACAAAATATAATTACTGATACACATACATATGCCAGCTTTTACTGATACACATACATATGCCAGCTTATTCTTATTAAACAGTCTTAATAACTTTTAGGAATGACAACTTAGTAGGTCTTCTCTCAAAAAGAATACATTAGTGTTTCCTTATTTGTGTCTTTCTCTGAGGAGGTGTCACATATTTAAGTGACCATAGACTTAAGGGAACTGAATACACAAGCTAATGTTTAGTTAAGACAATTGATTTGGCTCTTGGCTAAACATTACTAATTAGTCTGCTCTGGCACAGTGGCCTTAGAGAAGGCAACTTCTTGCAGATTCTGCTGACAAAGCCTTTACAGGGATTGGCTATGACTCTGTCTATCCCTCATTCAAACTCTCTTCCAGAGACAGAGGCTCCTGTGGCAGAGGGTGATAGTGGTCAAACAGTTGTTTTATGTATCACTGTCTGTATCACTGTCATTCCGTTGTTCATCAGTTTGCTCAAGCGGGCACCAGTAATGTCTCCATTTGTCCTATTGCGTGCTAGTGTATCCCAATAATGTATTGGGGGCTCTTTCATGATCAGGGGAATGAGGACCGTCATTGTTACTGTTTTAGGCGTATAGAGTACGCCACAGGTAGCTTGCCAGGCTCTGCCATGCAGGCGGGATACTCTTGGTAGCTTGTTGGGCTCTCCCAGAGGGATGGAAGATTTTGGGGGCAGCCTCTAATCACCTTCACAGATGTCCCCAGTCTACCAAATGTAAGCTTTTGGTCGACTAGCATGTTGTAACGATCTGCACACTGACAGACACGCAGGCAGGTGCGTGTTTGTCAGTGTGTTTTATGTATGCTGACAATAATTTTAAGTTCTCTCTCTAAAAGAATCCTGCACTACCATCTAGAAAGAACCATATGTGTGATCATATGGCTAAACTCTGTTTCTGCCTTTTCACGTCTTCTCACCTCATAGTATTTAATCTCTTTAGAGTTCTTTTATAGCTCCTCTAGCCGGCACAGTGCATGGTCCTTGATTTACTTTTTGTCTCCTGCAATGCATCGAGCTCTTCTATGGGTAGCTATCCTCTGTTCCCAGCAATTAACCGTAGTGTAAGACATGTAAGGGTTTCCAGTAAATGTTTGAAATAGGACTCAAGGGAGAGATGGCATGGTAGGCAAAAACATAAAAAAAAAGTATGAGCCCCTGTCTGAATTGGTCCTTAGAGAATTTAGCTTTTATTTCAGTGAGAGCTATTCTCTTCACTTAATAGGATCATACTAATAATCACATTATCTGCTGTGTATTGCCTTGTCAAGAACTACCAGTATAATGAATTATCCACGTGTTTCTCAAATGTTCTTGAAAGCAAGTTCTAGCAGTAGATTAATATTATGGTACATATAATGGGGGAAAATGTCCTGTAATTGGGGGCATGGGACCATAATTAAGAGTTTGGATTCTGAGAAGGTTGTGGAGAAGCAGTAAAGGTTTTTAAAATCCACTTGTTATAGTTGTCAGAACACAGAAAAGTGATACCTCCTTGGAGGTATCACACACACAATGTGAAAAAAAATCAGAATCCAAATCGTTAAGGAGTCTATTTTATCATATCCACAGTCTGCTTAATCTGATGACCAAGAGAGATAATTGGAATCAAACTACTGGATAATTCCCCAGAGAACTCTGCAAATATAAAGTTTAAAGTACATTTGAAATATAACCTATGATATTATTGGGTCAGTAACCAAAAGGCATACTGCTTAGGAATCAAAAACTTATTTTTACCACAACTTGTCTCTAGAATAGTCTGGAGCAAACATGCATCATATCATACTTGAGGTAATGAGAATATGTATTGCTTAGGGAAAGAAAATGATAATCAAATGGCTGTTTATACAGCATGCCTTGTTATGGGATAGAGATTAGGCTGAATAGAGCTTTATGCAGTCCTTCTTACATCCTGTAAGAAACTTCTATTTGTAGCCAAACACTTAAATTGTTTTCAAGGCCCTTTTAACATCAGAATGGACTTCAAAAACTCATCTTGAATTTAGGTTCCTCACTATCATCCTGCTTTGCAAACTGGAATTTCCCACCAGATCACTGCAGTCAAGGAACTATCAAGGAATTTTCCTTTTTTCTTTTTTCCCCAGTGGTGGTGGTAGTGGTAGGAATGTGGGCTGACACCCAGAAGTGCTCAAAGATCACTCCTGGTGGTGTTCAGGGTACTGAAAATAGTACCAGGGATCAAATCCAGGTTGTACACATGCAAATAAGTGCCATACTGGCTTCAGGAGCTTCTTGATAAACAAGAAAAGATTGAGATGCACCCATAGATTTTAATGCATCTCTAAACAATAAGTTTGAAATATTTCCCACAATTAAACATGGTAAGTAACTGAATGATATCAGTTGCATTTGTATATATATATATATATATGCATATATATATGCAAAACAAAGCTATTTTAGGTATAATCATAACATAATGTTGATAATTCTTTGACAATATATGTTTCTATACCATTTTAAATGTATAACTAATTTTATCAACCACACAATGGAAGTACTGTTATTATCTCTGAGTTTTAAATGAGAAGAATGAGGTTGAATTACTGGCTCAGGTCTCAAGTTAGTGGATGGTTTTGGAATTTATTAAGTAATGGATTTATGTTGACAGTATTTGCTGGGAGTCAAACAAATAGAACTATGCTAGTGTCAAAATTCCTCTTCCATTGCAGGCCATTTTCTTTTCAGTGTATTTGTAGTTATTACATTATATGAATTTGGCCTCAACGACATATTTGAGAACGTAGATGAGTTAGTTAAAAAAAAACCATTGTTTTAGACAAAACTTATGATTTTTTAAAGATTTCTGTTAATATGTATATGTAATTTTCATCAATATCTTTTTATTTGTAAAATGTGCATACTTGAACTAATTCCTATATGAAACACAGCAGTGGCGCAAGAATGCAAATGTTAATCACTTTAATTGTTTAGAACTCCTTGTGCAAGTTACTCCACAAATCAGATCTTAGTTCTTGAGAACCAGTCCCCAAGGTTCAACATTTTAGGCAGATAGCCATGTTACCATATGAATGGTACAAAATAAGTTAATATCTAATTAAATTATTCCTTTTTGTCGTGCACTGTGATCTAAAGAAGATCCATCAGTCTATATCCTTTACCTTTTGTAATCTTGCCTCATGATTCATCTCTATAAAGTTCTTCATAATTAATTTGACTCTTTTATCATCCTATTAATTTATTAATTTCTAGTTTCTCATTATGGGTCTGGCCCACAGGCTGCTGGGCCAGGAAATATATATATATATATGTATTTACATACATATATATATATATATATATATATATGGGCTGGAGTGATAGCACAGCAGCAGGTAGGGTGTTTGCCTTGCTTGCAGCCGACCCAGGTTTGATTCCTCTGTCTCTGAGTCTGGCAAGCTACCTAGAGTATCTCACCCGCACTGCAGACTGCAGAGCCTGGCAAGCTACCAGTGATATATTTGATATGCCAAAAACAATAACAACAAGTCTCACAATGGAGACATTACTGGTGTATATATATATATATATGGTGTATATATATATATACACACGCATATATATAGTATTTGTATATATGCTGTATTGATCTGTTTGAAATAAATTCCATTTGGTTTATTTTATATATACTGTATAACATCACTATATACACATGCATATGTATGTATATACGTATGTGTACATATGCATATAATTCTTCTACTCTGTGCTTAAAG